>NW_026780033.1:0-58000 GCF_030144855.1 Hypanus sabinus | reverse complement strand
CCACGGTCCCATCAAACAATCCCGGTGTCAGACACAGAGTGATTATTGCTCTACACGGTCCCATCTCACACTCACGGGGTCAGCCACAGAGTGATTATTCCTCTGCACCGCCCAACACACTCTCCCGGTGTCAGACACAGAGTGAATCTCCCTCCACACGGTCCCATCACACACTCCCAGTGTCATACACAGAGAGATTATTCCTCAACACGGTCCCATCACACACTCCCGGGGTCAGACGCAGAGTGATTATTCCTCTACACTGTCCCATCATACACTCCCGGGGTCAGACACATAGTGATTATTCCTCTACACGGTCCAATCAAACACTCCCGGGGTCAGCCACAGAGTGATTATTCCTCTACACCGCCCATCACACTCTCCCGGGGTCAGACACAGAGTGAATCTCCCTCCACCCCGTCCCATCACACACTCCCGTGTTCAGACACAGAGTGATTATTCTTCTCCACGGTCCCATCAAACACTCCCGTGGTCAGACACAGAGTGAATCTCCCTCCACACCGTCCCATCACACACTCCCGTGTTCAGACACAAGAGTGATAATTCTTCTCCACGGTCCCATCAAACACTCCCGGTGTCAGACACAGAGTGATTATTGCTCTACACGGTCCCATCTCACACTCACGGGGTCAGCCACAGAGTGATTATTCCTCTGCACCGCCCATCACACTCTCCCGGTGTCAGACACAGAGTGAATCTCCCTCCACACCGTCCCATCACACACTCCGGTGGTCAGACACAGAGTGATTATTCCTCTACACGGTACCATCAAAAAGTCCCGGAGTCAGACACAGAGAGATTATTCCTCCTCACGGTCCCAGCAAACACTCCTGGGGTCAGACGCAGAGTCATTATTCCTCTAGACGGTCACATCAATCTCTTCCGGGGTCAGACACAGAGTGATTATTCCTCTACACGGTCCCATGAAACACTCCCGGGGTGAGACACAGAGTGAATCTCCGTCCGCACCGTCCCAGCACACACTCCCGGGGTCAGACAGAGTGATTATTCCTCTACACGGTCCCAGCAAACTCTCCCGGTGTCAGACACAGAGTGAATCTCCCTCCACACCGTCCCGTCACAAACTCCCGGTGTCAGACACAGAGTGATTATTCCTCTACAGCGCCCATCACACACTCCCCGGGTCAGACACAGAGTGAATCTCCCTCCACACGGTCCCATCACGCACTCCCAGGGTCATACACAGAGGGATTATTCCTCAACACGGTCCCATCAAACACTGCCGCGGTCAGACACAGAGTGAATCTCCCTCCACACGGTCCCATCACACACTCCCGGGGTCAGACACAGAGTGATTATTCCTCTACACGGTCCCATCAAACACTCCCGTGGTCAGACACAGAGAGATTATTCCTCTACACGGCCCCATCAAACTCTCCCAGGGTCAGACACAGAGTGATTAATCCTCTACACTGTCCCATGAAACACTCCCGGGGTCTGACACAGAGTGAATCTCCCTCCTCACCGTCCCGTCACAAACTCCCGGTGTCAGACACAGAGTGATTATTCCTCTACACCGCCCATCACACACTCCCGGGGTCAGACACAGAGTGAATCTCCCTCCACACGGTCCCATCACACACTCCCAGGGTCATACACAGAGAGATTATTCCTCTACACTGTCCCATCAAACACTCCCGGGGTCAGACACAGAGTGATTATTGCTCTACACGGTCCCATCTCACACTCCCGGGATCAGTCACAGAGTGAATGTTCCTCTACACCGCCCATCACACACTCCCGGGGTCAGACACTGAGATTATTCCTCTACACGGTCCCATCAAACACACCCGGGGTCAGACACAGAGTGAATCTCCCTCCACACCGTCCCGTCACAAACTCCCGGTGTCAGACACAGAGTGATTATTCCTCTACACCGCCCATCACACACTCCCGGGGTCAGACACAGAGTGAATCTCCCTCCACACGGTCCCATCACACACTCCCAGTGTCATACACAGAGAGATTATTCCTCAACACGGTCCCATCACACACTCCCGGGGTCAGACACAGAGTGATTATTCCTCTACACTGTCCCATCATACACTCCCGGGGTCAGACACATAGTGATTATTCCTCTACACGGTCCTATCAAACACTCCCGGGGTCAGCCACAGAGTGATTATTCCTCTACACCGCCCATCACACTCTCCCGGGGTCAGACACAGAGTGATTCTCCCTCCACACCGTCCCATCACACACTCCGGTTGTCAGACACAGAGTGATTATTCCTCTACACGGTCCCATCAAACACTCCCGGGGTCAGTTACAGAGTGAATCTCCCTCCACCACGTCCCATCACACACTCCCGTGTTCAGACACAGAGTGATTATTCTTCTGCACGGTCCCATCAAACACTCCCGGGTCAGACACAGAGTGAATCACCCTCCACACCGTCCCATCACACACTCCCGTGTTCAGACGCAAGAGTGATAATTCTTCTCCACGGTCCCATCAAACACTCCCGGTGTCAGACACAGAGTGATTATTGCTCTACACGGTCCCATCTCACACTCACGGGGTCAGCCACAGAGTGATTATTCCTCTGCACCGCCCATCACACTCTCCCGGTGTCAGACACAGAGTGAATCTCCCTCCACACCGTCCCATCACACACTCCGGTGGTCAGACACAGAGTGATTATTCCTCTACACGGTCCCATCAAACACTCCCGTGGTCAGACACAGAGTGAATCTCAATCCTCACCGTCCCATCACACACTCCCGGGGTCAGACACAGAGAGATTATTCCTCTACACGGTACCATCAAACAGTCCCGGGGTCAGACACAGAGATATTATTCCTCTGCACGGTCCCAGCAAACACTCCCGGGGTCAGACACAGAGTGAATCTCCCTCCACACCGTCCCGTCACAAACTCCCGGTGTCAGACACAGAGTGATTATTCCTCTACACCGCCCATCACACACTCCCGGGGTCAGACACAGAGTGAATCTCCCTCCACACGGTCCCATCACACACACTCCCACTGTCATACACAGAGAGATTATTCCTCAACACGGTCCCATCAAACACTGCCGGTGTTAGACACAGAGTGATTCTCCCTCCACTCCGTCCCATCACACACTCCCGGGGTCAGACACAGAGTGATTATTCCTCTACACTGTCCCATCATACACTCCCGGGGTCAGACACATAGTGATTATTCCTCTACACGGTCCAATCAAACACTCCCGGGGTCAGCCACAGAGTGATTATTCCTCTGCACCGCCCATCACACTCTCCCGGGGTCAGACACAGAGTGAATCTCCCTCCACACCGTCCCAACACACACTCCGGTTGTCAGACACAGAGTGATTATTCCTCTACACGGTCCCATCAAACACTCCCGGGGTCAGTTACAGAGTGAATCTCCCTCCACCCCGTCCCATCACACGCTCCCGTGTTCAGACACAGAGTGATTATTCTTCTCCACGGTCCCATCAAACACTCCCGGGGTCAGACACAGAGTGAATCTCCCTCCACACCGTCCCATCACTCACTCCCGTGTTCAGACACAAGAGTGATAATTCTTCTCCACGGTCCCATCAAACACTCCCGGTGTCAGACACAGAGTGATTATTGCTCTACACGGTCCCATCTCACACTCACGGGGTCAGCCACAGAGTGATTATTCCTCTGCACCGCCCATCACACTCTCCCGGTGTCAGACACAGAGTGAATCTCCCTCCACACCGTCCCATCACACACTCCGGCGGTCAGACACAGAGTGATTATTCCTCTACACGGTCCCATCAAACACTCCCGGGGTCAGACACAGAGTGAATCTCAATCCTCACCGTCCCATCACACACTCACGGGGTCAGACACAGAGAGATTATTCCTCTACACGGTACCATCAAACAGTCCCGGGGTCAGACACAGAGAGATTATTCCTCTACACGGTCCCAGCAAACACTCCCGGGGTCAGACACAGAGTGAATCTCCCTCCACACGGTCCCATCACGCACTCCCAGGGTCATACACAGAGGGATTATTCCTCAACACGGTCCCATCAAACAGTGCCGCGGTCAGACACAGAGTGAATCTCCCTCCACACGGTCCCATCACACACTCCCGGGGTCAGACACAGAGTGATTATTCCTCTACACGGTCCCATCAAACACTCCCGTGGTCAGACACAGAGTGATTATTCCTCTACACGGCCCCATCAAACTCTCCCATGGTCAGACACAGAGTGATTATTCCTCTACACTGTCCCATGAAACACTCCCGGGGTCTGACACAGAGTGAATCTCCCTCCTCACCGTCCCGTCACAAACTCCCGGTGTCAGACACAGAGTGATTATTCCTCTACACCGCCCATCACACACTCCCGGGGTCAGACACAGAGTGAATCTCCCTCCACACGGTCCCATCACACACTCCCAGTGTCATACACAGAGAGATTATTCCTCAACACGGTCCCATCACACACTCCCGGGGTCAGACACAGAGTGATTATTCCTCTACAGTGTCCCATCATACACTCCCGGGGTCAGACACATAGTGATTATTCCTCTACACGGTCCTATCAAACACTCCCGGGGTCAGCCACAGAGTGATTATTCCTCTACACCGCCCATCACACTCTCCCGGGGTCAGACACAGAGTGAATCTCCCTCCACACCGTCCCATCACACACTCCGGTTGTCAGACACAGAGTGATTATTCCTCTACACGGTCCCATCAAACACTCCCGGGGTCAGTTACAGAGTGAATCTCCCTCCACCCCGTCCCATCACACACTCCCGTGTTCAGACACAGAGTGATTATTCTTCTCCAAGGTCCCATCAAACACACCCGGGGTCAGACACAGAGTGATTCACCCTCCACACCGTCCCATCACACACTCCCGTGTTCAGACGCAAGAGTGATAATTCTTCTCCACGGTCCCATCAAACAATCCCGGTGTCAGACACAGAGTGATTATTGCTCTACACGGTCCCATCTCACACTCACGGGGTCAGCCACAGAGTGATTATTCCTCTGCACCGCCCAACACACTCTCCCGGTGTCAGACACAGAGTGAATCTCCCTCCACACGGTCCCATCACACACTCCCAGTGTCATACACAGAGAGATTATTCCTCAACACGGTCCCATCACACACTCCCGGGGTCAGACGCAGAGTGATTATTCCTCTACACTGTCCCATCATACACTCCCGGGGTCAGACACATAGTGATTATTCCTCTACACGGTCCAATCAAACACTCCCGGGGTCAGCCACAGAGTGATTATTCCTCTACACCGCCCATCACACTCTCCCGGGGTCAGACACAGAGTGAATCTCCCTCCACCCCGTCCCATCACACACTCCCGTGTTCAGACACAGAGTGATTATTCTTCTCCACGGTCCCATCAAACACTCCCGTGGTCAGACACAGAGTGAATCTCCCTCCACACCGTCCCATCACACACTCCCGTGTTCAGACACAAGAGTGATAATTCTTCTCCACGGTCCCATCAAACACTCCCGGTGTCAGACACAGAGTGATTATTGCTCTACACGGTCCCATCTCACACTCACGGGGTCAGCCACAGAGTGATTATTCCTCTGCACCGCCCATCACACTCTCCCGGTGTCAGACACAGAGTGAATCTCCCTCCACACCGTCCCATCACACACTCCGGTGGTCAGACACAGAGTGATTATTCCTCTACACGGTACCATCAAAAAGTCCCGGGGTCAGACACAGAGAGATTATTCCTCCTCACGGTCCCAGCAAACACTCCTGGGGTCAGACGCAGAGTCATTATTCCTCTAGACGGTCACATCAATCTCTTCCGGGGTCAGACACAGAGTGATTATTCCTCTACACGGTCCCATGAAACACTCCCGGGGTGAGACACAGAGTGAATCTCCGTCCGCACCGTCCCAGCACACACTCCCGGGGTCAGACAGAGTGATTATTCCTCTACACGGTCCCAGCAAACTCTCCCGGTGTCAGACACAGAGTGAATCTCCCTCCACACCGTCCCGTCACAAACTCCCGGTGTCAGACACAGAGTGATTATTCCTCTACAGCGCCCATCACACACTCCCCGGGTCAGACACAGAGTGAATCTCCCTCCACACGGTCCCATCACGCACTCCCAGGGTCATACACAGAGGGATTATTCCTCAACACGGTCCCATCAAACACTGCCGCGGTCAGACACAGAGTGAATCTCCCTCCACACGGTCCCATCACACACTCCCGGGGTCAGACACAGAGTGATTATTCCTCTACACGGTCCCATCAAACACTCCCGTGGTCAGACACAGAGAGATTATTCCTCTACACGGCCCCATCAAACTCTCCCAGGGTCAGACACAGAGTGATTAATCCTCTACACTGTCCCATGAAACACTCCCGGGGTCTGACACAGAGTGAATCTCCCTCCTCACCGTCCCGTCACAAACTCCCGGTGTCAGACACAGAGTGATTATTCCTCTACACCGCCCATCACACACTCCCGGGGTCAGACACAGAGTGAATCTCCCTCCACACGGTCCCATCACACACTCCCAGGGTCATACACAGAGAGATTATTCCTCTACACTGTCCCATCAAACACTCCCGGGGTCAGACACAGAGTGATTATTGCTCTACACGGTCCCATCTCACACTCCCGGGATCAGTCACAGAGTGAATGTTCCTCTACACCGCCCATCACACACTCCCGGGGTCAGACACTGAGATTATTCCTCTACACGGTCCCATCAAACACACCCGGGGTCAGACACAGAGTGAATCTCCCTCCACACCGTCCCGTCACAAACTCCCGGTGTCAGACACAGAGTGATTATTCCTCTACACCGCCCATCACACACTCCCGGGGTCAGACACAGAGTGAATCTCCCTCCACACGGTCCCATCACACACTCCCAGTGTCATACACAGAGAGATTATTCCTCAACACGGTCCCATCACACACTCCCGGGGTCAGACACAGAGTGATTATTCCTCTACACTGTCCCATCATACACTCCCGGGGTCAGACACATAGTGATTATTCCTCTACACGGTCCTATCAAACACTCCCGGGGTCAGCCACAGAGTGATTATTCCTCTACACCGCCCATCACACTCTCCCGGGGTCAGACACAGAGTGATTCTCCCTCCACACCGTCCCATCACACACTCCGGTTGTCAGACACAGAGTGATTATTCCTCTACACGGTCCCATCAAACACTCCCGGGGTCAGTTACAGAGTGAATCTCCCTCCACCACGTCCCATCACACACTCCCGTGTTCAGACACAGAGTGATTATTCTTCTGCACGGTCCCATCAAACACTCCCGGGTCAGACACAGAGTGAATCACCCTCCACACCGTCCCATCACACACTCCCGTGTTCAGACGCAAGAGTGATAATTCTTCTCCACGGTCCCATCAAACACTCCCGGTGTCAGACACAGAGTGATTATTGCTCTACACGGTCCCATCTCACACTCACGGGGTCAGCCACAGAGTGATTATTCCTCTGCACCGCCCATCACACTCTCCCGGTGTCAGACACAGAGTGAATCTCCCTCCACACCGTCCCATCACACACTCCGGTGGTCAGACACAGAGTGATTATTCCTCTACACGGTCCCATCAAACACTCCCGTGGTCAGACACAGAGTGAATCTCAATCCTCACCGTCCCATCACACACTCCCGGGGTCAGACACAGAGAGATTATTCCTCTACACGGTACCATCAAACAGTCCCGGGGTCAGACACAGAGATATTATTCCTCTGCACGGTCCCAGCAAACACTCCCGGGGTCAGACACAGAGTGAATCTCCCTCCACACCGTCCCGTCACAAACTCCCGGTGTCAGACACAGAGTGATTATTCCTCTACACCGCCCATCACACACTCCCGGGGTCAGACACAGAGTGAATCTCCCTCCACACGGTCCCATCACACACACTCCCACTGTCATACACAGAGAGATTATTCCTCAACACGGTCCCATCAAACACTGCCGGTGTTAGACACAGAGTGATTCTCCCTCCACTCCGTCCCATCACACACTCCCGGGGTCAGACACAGAGTGATTATTCCTCTACACTGTCCCATCATACACTCCCGGGGTCAGACACATAGTGATTATTCCTCTACACGGTCCAATCAAACACTCCCGGGGTCAGCCACAGAGTGATTATTCCTCTGCACCGCCCATCACACTCTCCCGGGGTCAGACACAGAGTGAATCTCCCTCCACACCGTCCCAACACACACTCCGGTTGTCAGACACAGAGTGATTATTCCTCTACACGGTCCCATCAAACACTCCCGGGGTCAGTTACAGAGTGAATCTCCCTCCACCCCGTCCCATCACACGCTCCCGTGTTCAGACACAGAGTGATTATTCTTCTCCACGGTCCCATCAAACACTCCCGGGGTCAGACACAGAGTGAATCTCCCTCCACACCGTCCCATCACTCACTCCCGTGTTCAGACACAAGAGTGATAATTCTTCTCCACGGTCCCATCAAACACTCCCGGTGTCAGACACAGAGTGATTATTGCTCTACACGGTCCCATCTCACACTCACGGGGTCAGCCACAGAGTGATTATTCCTCTGCACCGCCCATCACACTCTCCCGGTGTCAGACACAGAGTGAATCTCCCTCCACACCGTCCCATCACACACTCCGGCGGTCAGACACAGAGTGATTATTCCTCTACACGGTCCCATCAAACACTCCCGGGGTCAGACACAGAGTGAATCTCAATCCTCACCGTCCCATCACACACTCACGGGGTCAGACACAGAGAGATTATTCCTCTACACGGTACCATCAAACAGTCCCGGGGTCAGACACAGAGAGATTATTCCTCTACACGGTCCCAGCAAACACTCCCGGGGTCAGACACAGAGTGAATCTCCCTCCACACCGTCCCATCACACACTCCCGTGTTCAGACACAGAGTGATTATTCTTCTCCACGGTCCCGTCAAACACTCCCGGGGTCAGACACAGAGTGATTATTCCTCTACACGGACCCATCAAACACTCCCGGGGTCAGACACAGAGTGAATCTCCCTCCACGCCATCCCATCACACTCTCCCGGGGTCAGACACAGAGTGATTATTCCTCTACACGGTCCCATGAAACACTCCCGGGGTCAGACACAGAGTGAATCTCCGTCCGCACCGTCCCAGCACACACTCCCGTGGACAGACAGAGTGATTATTCCTCTACACGGTCCCAGCAAACTCTCCCGGTGTCAGAGACAGAGTGAATCTCCCTCCACACCGTCCCGTCACAAACTCCCGGTGTCAGACACAGAGTGATTATTCCTCTACAGCGCCCATCACACACTCCCGAGGTCAGACACAGAGTGAATCTCCCTCCACACGGTCCCATCACACACTCCCGGGGTCAGACACAGAGTGATTATTCCTCTACACGGTCCCATCAAACACTCCCGTGGTCAGACACAGAGTGATTATTCCTCTACACGGCCCCATCAAACTCTCCCGGGGTCAGACACAGAGAGATTATTCCTCTACACGGTCCCATCAAACACTCCCGTGGTCAGACACAGAGTGATTATTCCTCTACACGGCCCCATCAAACTCTCCCGGGGTCAGACACAGAGAGATTATTCCTCTACATTGTCCCATCACACACTCCCGTGTTCAGACACAGAGTGATTATTCTTCTGCACGGTCCCATCAAACACTCCCGGGTCAGACACAGAGTGAATCACCCTCCACACCGTCCCATCACACACTCCCGTGTTCAGACGCAAGAGTGATAATTCTTCTCCACGGTCCCATCAAACACTCCCGGTGTCAGACACAGAGTGATTATTGCTCTACACGGTCCCATCTCACACTCACGGGGTCAGCCACAGAGTGATTATTCCTCTGCACCGCCCATCACACTCTCCCGGTGTCAGACACAGAGTGAATCTCCCTCCACACCGTCCCATCACACACTCCGGTGGTCAGACACAGAGTGATTATTCCTCTACACGGTCCCATCAAACACTCCCGTGGTCAGACACAGAGTGAATCTCAATCCTCACCGTCCCATCACACACTCCCGGGGTCAGACACAGAGAGATTATTCCTCTACACGGTACCATCAAACAGTCCCGGGGTCAGACACAGAGATATTATTCCTCTGCACGGTCCCAGCAAACACTCCCGGGGTCAGACACAGAGTGAATCTCCCTCCACACCGTCCCGTCTCAAACTCCCGGTGTCAGACACAGAGTGATTATTCCTCTACACCGCCCATCACACACTCCCGGGGTCAGACACAGAGTGAATCTCCCTCCACACGGTCCCATCACACACACTCCCACTGTCATACACAGAGAGATTATTCCTCAACACGGTCCCATCAAACACTGCCGGTGTTAGACACAGAGTGATTCTCCCTCCACTCCGTCCCATCACACACTCCCGGGGTCAGACACAGAGTGATTATTCCTCTACACTGTCCCATCATACACTCCCGGGGTCAGACACATAGTGATTATTCCTCTACACGGTCCAATCAAACACTCCCGGGGTCAGCCACAGAGTGATTATTCCTCTGCACCGCCCATCACACTCTCCCGGGGTCAGACACAGAGTGAATCTCCCTCCACACCGTCCCAACACACACTCCGGTTGTCAGACACAGAGTGATTATTCCTCTACACGGTCCCATCAAACACTCCCGGGGTCAGTTACAGAGTGAATCTCCCTCCACCCCGTCCCATCACACGCTCCCGTGTTCAGACACAGAGTGATTATTCTTCTCCACGGTCCCATCAAACACTCCCGGGGTCAGACACAGAGTGAATCTCCCTCCACACCGTCCCATCACTCACTCCCGTGTTCAGACACAAGAGTGATAATTCTTCTCCACGGTCCCATCAAACACTCCCGGTGTCAGACACAGAGTGATTATTGCTCTACACGGTCCCATCTCACACTCACGGGGTCAGCCACAGAGTGATTATTCCTCTGCACCGCCCATCACACTCTCCCGGTGTCAGACACAGAGTGGATCTCCCTCCACACCGTCCCATCACACACTCCGGCGGTCAGACACAGAGTGATTATTCCTCTACACGGTCCCATCAAACACTCCCGGGGTCAGACACAGAGTGAATCTCAATCCTCACCGTCCCATCACACACTCCCGTGTTCAGACACAGAGTGATTATTCTTCTCCACGGTCCCGTCAAACACTCCCGGGGTCAGACACAGAGTGATTATTCCTCTACACGGACCCATCAAACACTCCCGGGGTCAGACACAGAGTGAATCTCCCTCCACGCCATCCCATCACACTCTCCCGGGGTCAGACACAGAGTGATTATTCCTCTACACGGTCCCATGAAACACTCCGGGGTCAGACACAGAGTGAATCTCCGTCCGCACCGTCCCAGCACACACTCCCGTGGACAGACAGAGTGATTATTCCTCTACACGGTCCCAGCAAACTCTCCCGGTGTCAGAGACAGAGTGAATCTCCCCTCCACACCGTCCCGTCACAAACTCCCGGTGTCAGACACAGAGTGATTATTCCTCTACAGCGCCCATCACACACTCCCGAGGTCAGACACAGAGTGAATCTCCCTCCACACGGTCCCATCACACACTCCCGGGGTCAGACACAGAGTGATTATTCCTCTACACGGTCCCATCAAACACTCCCGTGTCAGACACAGAGTGATTATTCCTCTACACGGCCCCATCAAACTCTCCCGGGGTCAGACACAGAGAGATTATTCCTCTACATTGTCCCATGAAACACTCCCGTGGTCAGACAGAGACTGAATGTCCGTCCACACCGTCCCGTCACAAACTCCCGGTGTCAGACACAGAGTGATTATTCCTCCACACCGCCCATCACACACTCCCGGGGATAGGACACAGAGTGAATCTCCCTCCACACGGCCCCATCAAACTCTCCCGGGGTCAGACACAGAGTGATTATTTCTCTACACCGCCCATCACACACTCCCGGGGTCAGACACAGAGTGAATCTCCCTCCACACGGTACCATCACACACTCCCAGGGTCATACACAGAGGGATTATTCCTCAACACGGTCCCATCAAACACTGCCGGGGTCAGACACAGAGTGATTCTCCCTCCACTCCGTCCCATCACACACTCCCGGGGTCAGACACAGAGTGATTATTCCTCTACACTGTCACATCAAACACTCCCGGGGTCCGACACAGAGTGAATCTCCCTCCACACCGTCCCATCACACACTCCCGTGTTCAGACACAAAAGTCATTATTCTTCTCCAATGTCCCATCAAACACTCCCGGGGTCAGACACAGAGTGATTATTCCTCTACACGTTACCATCACACTCTCCCGGGGTCAGACACAGAGTGAATCTCCCTCCACACGGTCCCATCACACACTCCGGTTGTCAGACACAGAGTGATTATTCCTCTACACGGTCCCATCAAACACTCCCGGGGTCAGTTACAGAGTGAATCTCCCTCCACCCCGTCCCATCACACACTCCCGTGTTCAGACACAGAGTGATTATTCTTCTCCACGGTCCCATCAAACACTCCCGGGGTCAGACACAGAGTGAATATCCCTCCACACCGTCCCATCACACACTCCCGTGTTCAGACACAAGAGTGATAATTCTTCTCCACGGTCCATTCAAACACTCCCGGTGTCAGACACAGAGTGATTATTACTCTACACGGTCCCATCTCACACTCACGGGGTCAGACACAGAGTGATTATTCCTCTGCACCGCCCATCACACTCTCCCGGGGTCAGACACAGAGTGAATCTCCCTCCACACCGTCCCATCACACACTCCGGTGGTCAGACACAGAGTGATTATTCCTCTACACGGTCCCATCAAACACTCCCGGGGTCAGACACAGAGTGAATCTCAATCCTCACCGTCCCATCACACACTCCCGGGGTCAGACACAGAGTGATTATTCCTCTACACTGTCACATCAAACACTCCCGGGGTCCGACACAGAGTGAATCTCCCTCCACACCGTCCCATCACACACTCCCGTGTTCAGACACAAAAGTCATTATTCTTCTCCACGGTCCCATCAAACACTCCCGGGGTCAGACACAGAGTGATTATTCCTCTACACGTTACCATCACACTCTCCCGGGGTCAGACACAGAGTGAATCTCCCTCCACACCGTCCCATCACACACTCCGGTTGTCAGACACAGAGTGATTATTCCTCTACACGGTCCCATCAAACACTCCCGGGGTCAGTTACAGAGAGAATCTCCCTCCACACCGTCCCATCACACACTCCCGTGTTCAGACACAGAGTGATTATTCTTCTCCACGGTCCCATCAAACACACCCGGGGTCAGACACAGAGTGAATATCCCTCCACACCGTCCCATCACACACTCCCGTGTTCAGACACAAGAGTGATAATTCTTCTCCACGGTCCCATCAAACACTCCCGGTGTCAGACACAGAGTGATTATTGCACTACACGGTCCCATCTCACACTCACGGGGTCAGACACAGAGTGATTATTCCTCTGCACCGCCCATCACACTCTCCCGGGGACAGACACAGAGTGAATCTCCCTCCACACCGTCCCATCACACTCTCCGGTGGTCAGACACAGAGTGATTATTCCTCTACACGGTCCCATCAAACACTCCCGGGGTCAGACACAGAGTGAATCTCAATCCTCACCGTCCCATCACACACTCCCGGGGTCAGACACAGAGAGATTATTCCTCTACACGGTACCATCAAACAGTCCCGGGGTCAGACACAGAGAGATTATTCCTCTACACGGTCCCAGCAAACACTCCCGGGGTCAGACACAGAGTGAATCTCCCTCCACACCGTCCCATCACACACTCCCGTGTTCAGACACAGGTGATTATTCTTCTCCACGGTCCCATCAAACACTCCCGGGGTCAGACACAGAGTGATTATTCCTCTACACGGTCCCATCAAACACTCCCGGGGTCAGACACAGTGTGAATCTCAATCCTCACCGTCCCATCACAGACTCCCGGGGTCAGACACAGAGAGATTATTCCTTTACACGGTCCCAGCAAACACTCCCGGGGTCAGACGCAGAGTCATTATTCCTCTACACGGTCACATCAAACTCTTCCGGGGTCAGACACAGAGTGATTATTCCTCAACAAGGTACTATCACACACTCCCGGTGTCAGACACAGTGTTAATCTCCCTCCACGCCATCCCATCACACTCTCCCGGGGTCAGACACAGAGTGATTATTCCTCTACACGGTCCCATGAAACACTCCCGGGGTCAGACACAGAGTGAATCTACGTCCGCACCGTCCCAGCACACACTCCCGGGGTCAGACAGAGTGATTATTCCTCTACACGGTCCCAGCAAACTCTCCCGGTGTCAGACACAGAGTGAATCTCCCTCCACACCGTCCCGTCACAAACTCCCGGTGTCCGACACAGAGTGATTATTCCTCTACAGCGCCCATCACACACTCCCGGGGTCAGACACAGAGTGAATCTCCCTCCACACGGTCCCATCACGCACTCCCAGGGTCATACACAGAGGGATTATTCCTCAACACGGTCCCATCAAACACTGCCGCGGTCAGACACAGAGTGAATCTCCCTCCACACGGTCCCATCACACACTCCCGGGGTCAGACACAGAGTGATTATTCCTCTACACGTTCCCATCAAACACTCCCGTGGTCAGACACAGAGTGAATCTCCCTCCACACCGTCCCATCACACACTCCCGGGGTCAGACACAGAGTGATTATTCCTCTACACTGTCCCATCACACACTCCCGGGGTCAGACACTGAGATTATTCCTCTACACGGTACCATCAAACACACCCGGGATCAGACACAGAGTGAATCTCCCTCCACACCGTCCCGTCACAAACTCCCGGTGTCAGACACAGAGTGATTATTCCTCTACACCGCCCATCACACACTCCCGGCGTCAGACACAGAGTGAATCTCCCTCCACACGGTCCCATCACAAACTCCCCGTGTCATACAGAGAGAGATTATTCCTCAACATGGTCCCATCAAACACTCCCGGTGTCAGACACAGAGTGAATCTTCCTCCACACCGTCCCGTCACAACCTCCCGGTGTCAGACACAGAGTGATTATTCCTCTACACCGCCCATCACACACTCCCGGGGTCAGACACAGTGTGCATCTCCTTCCACACCGTCCCATCACACTCTCCCGAGGTCAGACACAGAGTGATTATTCCTCTACACGGGCCCATCAAACACTCCCGGGGTTAGACACAGAGTGAATCTCCATCCACGCCATCCCATCACACTCTCCCGGGGTCAGACACAGAGTGATTATTCCTCTACACGGTCCCATCATACACTCCAGGGGTCAGACACATAGTGATTATTCCTCTACACGGTCCAATCAAACACTCCCGGGGTCAGCCACAGAGTGATTATTCCTCTACACCGCCCATCACACTCTCCCGGGGTCAGACACAGAGTGAATCTCCCTCCACACCGTCCAATCACACACTCCGGTGGTCAGACACAGAGTGATTATTCCTCTACACGGTCCCATCAAACACTCCCGGGGTCAGACACAGAGTGAATCTCCCTCCACGCCATCCCATCACAAACTCCCGGGGTCAGACACAGAGAGATTATTCCTCTACACTGTCCCATCAAACACTCCCGGGGTCAGACACAGAGTGATTATTGCTCTACACGGTCCCATCTCACACTCACGGGATCAGTCACAGAGTGAATGTTCCTCTACACCGCCCATCACACACTCCGGTGGTCAGACACAGAGTGATTATTCCTCTACACGGTCCCATCAAACACTCCCGGGGTCAGACACAGAGTGAATCTCCCTCCACGCCATCCCATCACACTCTCCCGGGGTCAGACACAGAGTGATTATTCCTCTACACGGTCCCATCAAACAATCCCGTGGTCAGACACAGAGTGATTATTCCTCTACACGGCCCCATCAAACTCTCCCGGGGTCAGACACAGAGTGATTATTCCTCTACACGGTACCATCACACACTCCCGGTGTCAGACACAGAGTGATTATTCCTCTACACGGTCCCATCAAACACTCCCGGTGTCAGACACAATGTGAATCTCCTTCCACACCGTCCCATCACACTCTCCCGGGATCAGACACAGAGTGATTATTCCTCTACACGTTCCCATCAAACGCTGCCGGGTGTCAGACACAGAGTGATTATTCCCCTACCCGGTCCCATGAAACACTCCCGGGGTCAGACACAGAGTGTATCTCCGTCCGCACCGTCCCAACACACACTCCCGGGGTCAGACAGTGTGATTATTCCTCTACACGGTCCCAGCAAACACTCCCGGTGTCAGACACAGTGTGAATCTACCTCCACACCGTCCCGTCACAACCTCCCGGTGTCAGACACAGAGTGATTATTCCTCTACTCCGCCCATCACACACTCTCAGGGTCATACACAGAGCGATTATTCCTCAACACGGTCCCATCATACACTGCCGGGGTCAGACACAGAGTGAATCTCCCGCCACACCGTCCCATCACACACTCCCGGGGTCAGACACAGAGTGATTATTCCTCTACACTGTCCCATCAAACACTCCCGGGGTCAGACACAGAGTGAATCTCCCTCCACCCCGTCCCATCACACACTCCCGTGTTCAGACACAGAGTGATTATTCTTCTCCACGGTCCCATCAAACACTCCCGGTGTCAGACACAGAGTGATTATTGCTCTACACGGTCCCATCTCACACTCCTGGGATCAGTCACATAGTGAATGTTCCTCTACACCGCCCATCACACACTCCCTGGGTCAGACACAGCGTGTATCTCCCTGCAAATCGTCCCATCACGCACTCCCGGGGTCAGACACAGACTGAATCTCCCTCCATACCGTCCCATCAAACACTCCCGGGGTCAGACACAGAGTGAATTTATATCCACACCGTCCCATCTTACACTCCCGGGGTCAGACACATAGTGATTATTCCTCTACACAGTCACATCAAACAATTCCGGGGTCAGACACAGTGTGAATCTCCTTCCACACCGTCCCATCACACGCTCCCGGGGTCAGACACAGAGTGATTATTCCTCTACACGGTACCATCACACACTCCCGGTGTCAGACACAGAGTGATTATTCCTCTACACGGCCCCAACACACACTCCCGGGGTCAGACAGAGTGATTATTCCTCTACACGGTCCCAGCAAACACTCCCGGTGTCAGACACAGAGTGAATCTACCTCCACACCGTCCCGTCACAATCTCCCGGTGTCAGACACAGAGTGATTATTCCTCTACTCCGCCCATCACACACTCTCAGGGTCATACACAGAGGGATTATTCCTCAACACGGTCCCATCAAACACTGCCGGGGTCAGAAACAGAGTGAATCTCCCGCCACACCGTCCCATCACACACTCCCGGGGTCAGACACAGAGTGATTATTCCTCTACACTGTCCCATCAAACACTCCCGGGGTCAGACACAGAGTGAATCACCCTCCACCCCGTCCCATCACACACTCCCGTGTTCAGACACAGAGTGATTATTCTTCTCCACGGACCCATCAAACACTCCCGGTGTCAGACACAGAGTGATTATTGCTCTACACGGTGCCATCTCACACTCCTGGGATCAGTCACATAGTGAATGTTCCTCTACACCGCCCATCACACACTCCCTGGGTCAGACACAGCGTGTATCTCCCTGCAAATCGTCCCATCACGCAGTCCCGGGGTCAGAAACAGACTGAATCTCCCTCAACACGGTCCCATCAAACACTGCCGGGGTCAGAAACAGAGTGAATCTCCCGCCACACCGTCCCATCACACACTCCCGGGGTCAGACACATAGTGATTATTCCTCTACACGGTCACATCAAACACTTCCGGGGTCAGACACAGTGTGAATCTCCTTCCACACCGTCCCATCACACGCTCCCGGGGTCAGACACAGAGTGATTATTCCTCTACACGGTACCATCACACACTCCCGGTGTCAGACACAGAGTGATTATTCCTCTACACGGCCCCATCAAACTCTCCCGGGGTCAGACACAGAGTGATTATTCCTCTACACGTTCCCATCAAACGCTGCTGGGTGTCAGACACAGAGTGATTATTCCTCTACACGGTCCCATGAAACACTCCCGGGGTCAGACACAGAGTGAATCTCCATCCGCACCGTCCCAACACACACTCCCGGGGTCAGACAGAGTGATTATTCCTCTACACGGTCCCAGCAACCAGTCCCGGTGTCAGACACAGCGTTAATCTCAATCCACACCGTCCCGTCACAAATTCCCGGTGTCAGACACAGAGTGATTATTCCTCTACACCGCCCATCACACACTCCCGGGGTCAGACACAGAGTGAATCTCCCTCCACACGGTCCCATCACACTCTCCCAGGGTCATAAACAGAGGGATTATTCCTCAACACGGTCCCATCAAACACTGCCGGGGTCAGACACAGAGTGAATGTCCCTCCACACCGTCCCATCACACACTCCCGGGGTCAGACACAGAGTGATTATTGATCTACACGGTCCCATCTCACACTCCCGGGATCAGACACATAGTGAATGTTCCTCTACACCGCCCATCACACACTCCCTGGGTCAGACACAGATTGTATCTCCCTGCAAATCGTCCCATCACGCACTCCCGGGGTCAGACACAGACTGAATCTCCCTCCACACCGTCCCATCAAACACTCCCGGGGTCAGACACAGAGTGAATTTATATCCACACCGTCCCATCATACACTCCCGGGGTCAGACACATAGTGATTATTCCTCTACACGGTCACATCAAACTCTTCCGGGGTCAGACACAGTGTGAATCTCCTTCCACACCGTCCCATCACACTCTCCCGGGGTCAGACACAGAGTGATTATTCCTCTACACGGTCCCATCATACACTCCCGGGTGTCAGACACAGTGATTATTCCTCTACACGGTCCCAGCAAACACTCCCGGTGTCAGACACAGAGTGAATCTACCTCCACACCGTCCCGTCACAATCTCCCGGTGTCAGACACAGAGTGATTATTCCTCTACTCCGCCCATCACACACTCTCAGGGTCATACACAGAGGGATTATTCCTCAACACGGTCCCATCAAACACTGCCGGGGTCAGAAACAGAGTGAATCTCCCGCCACACCGTCCCATCACACACTCCCGGGGTCAGACACAGAGTGATTATTCCTCTACACTGTCCCATCAAACACTCCCGGGGTCAGACACAGAGTGAATCACCCTCCACCCCGTCCCATCACACACTCCCGTGTTCAGACACAGAGTGATTATTCTTCTCCACGGTCCCATCAAACACTCCCGGTGTCAGACACAGAGTGATTATTGCTCTACACGGTGCCATCTCACACTCCTGGGATCAGTCACATAGTGAATGTTCCTCTACACCGCCCATCACACACTCCCTGGGTCAGACACAGCGTGTATCTCCCTGCAAATCGTCCCATCACGCAGTCCCGGGGTCAGAAACAGACTGAATCTCCCTCAACACGGTCCCATCAAACACTGCCGGGGTCAGAAACAGAGTGAATCTCCCGCCACACCGTCCCATCACACACTCCCGGGGTCAGACACATAGTGATTATTCCTCTACACGGTCACATCAAACACTTCCGGGGTCAGACACAGTGTGAATCTCCTTCCACACCGTCCCATCACACGCTCCCGGGGTCAGACACAGAGTGATTATTCCTCTACACGGTACCATCACACACTCCCGGTGTCAGACACAGAGTGATTATTCCTCTACACGGCCCCATCAAACTCTCCCGGGGTCAGACACAGAGTGATTATTCCTCTACACGTTCCCATCAAACGCTGCTGGGTGTCAGACACAGAGTGATTATTCCTCTACACGGTCCCATGAAACACTCCCGGGGTCAGACACAGAGTGAATCTCCATCCGCACCGTCCCAACACACACTCCCGGGGTCAGACAGAGTGATTATTCCTCTACACGGTCCCAGCAACCAGTCCCGGTGTCAGACACAGCGTTAATCTCAATCCACACCGTCCCGTCACAAATTCCCGGTGTCAGACACAGAGTGATTATTCCTCTACACCGCCCATCACACACTCCCGGGGTCAGACACAGAGTGAATCTCCCTCCACACGGTCCCATCACACTCTCCCAGGGTCATAAACAGAGGGATTATTCCTCAACACGGTCCCATCAAACACTGCCGGGGTCAGACACAGAGTGAATGTCCCTCCACACCGTCCCATCACACACTCCCGGGGTCAGACAAAGAGTGATTATTCCTCTACACTGTCCCATCAAACAATCCCGGGGTCAGACACAGAGCGAATCTCCCTCCACCCCGTCCCATCACACACTCCCGTGTTCAGACACAGAGTGATTATTCTTCTGCACGGTCCCATCAAACACTCCCGGGGTCAGACACAGAGTGATTATTGATCTACACGGTCCCATCTCACACTCCCGGGATCAGTCACATAGTGAATGTTCCTCTACACCGCCCATCACACACTCCCTGGGTCAGACAAAGATTGTATCTCCCTGCAAATCGTCCCATCACGCACTCCCGGGGTCAGACACAGACTGAATCTCCCTCCACACCGTCCCATCAAACACTCCCGGGGTCAGACACAGAGTGAATTTATATCCACACCGTCCCATCATACACTCCCGGGGTCAGACACATAGTGATTATTCCTCTACACGGTCACATCAAACTCTTCCGGGGTCAGACACAGTGTGAATCTCCTTCCACACCGTCCCATCACACTCTCCCGGGGTCAGACACAGAGTGATTATTCCTCTACACGGTCCCATCATACACTCCCGGGGTCAGACACATAGTGATTATTCCTCTACACCGTCCCATCAAACACTGCCGCGGTCAGACACAGAGTGAATCTCCCTCCACACGGTCCCATCACACACTCCCGGGGTCAGACACAGAGTGATTATTCCTCTACACGGTCCCATCAAACAATCCCGTGGTCAGACACAGAGTGATTATTGCTCTACACGGCCCCATCAAACTCTCCCGGGGTCAGACACAGAGTGAATATTCCTCTACACGTTCCCATCAAACGCTGCCGGGTGTCAGACATAGAGTGATTATTCCTCTACACGTTCCCATCAAACGCTGCTGGGTGTCAGACACAGAGTGATTATTCCTCTACACGGTCCCATGAAACACTCCCGGGGTCAGACACAGTGTGAATCTCCATCCGCACCGTCCCAACACACACTCCCGGGGTCAGACAGAGTGATTATTCCTCTACACGGTCCCAGCAAACAGTCCCGGTGTCAGACACAGAGTTAATCTCAATCCACACCGTCCCGTCACAAACTCCCGGTGTCAGACACAGAGTGATTATTCCTCTACAGCGCCCATCACACACTCCCCGGGTCAGACACAGAGTGAATCTCCCTCCACACGGTCCCATCACGCACTCCCAGGGTCATAAACATAGGGATTATTCCTCAACACGGTCCCATCAAACACTGCCGGGGTCAGACACAGAGTGAATGTCCCTCCACACCGTCCCATCACACACTCCCGGGGTCAGACAAAGAGTGATTATTCCTCTACACTGTCCCATCAAACAATCCCGGGGTCAGACACAGAGCGAATCTCCCTCCACCCCGTCCCATCACACACTCCCGTGTTCAGACACAGAGTGATTATTCTTCTGCACGGTTCCATCAAACACTCCCGGGGTCAGACACAGAGTGATTATTGATCTACACGGTCCCATCTCACACTCCCGGGATCAGTCACATAGTGAATGTTCCTCTACACCGCCCATCACACACTCCCTGGGTCAGACACAGATTGTATCTCCCTGCAAATCGTCCCATCACGCACTCCCGGGGTCAGACACAGACTGAATCTCCCTCCACACCGTCCGATCAAACACTCCGGGGGTCAGACACAGAGTGAATTTATATCCACACCGTCCCATCATACACTCCCGGGGTCAGACACATAGTGATTATTCCTCTACACGGTCACATCAAACTCTTCCGGGGTCAGACACAGTGTGAATCTCCTTCCACACCGTCCCATCACACTCTCCCGGGGTCAGACACAGAGTGATTATTCCTCTATACGGCACCTTCACACACTCCCGGTGTCAGACACAGAGTGATTATTCCTCTAAACGGTCCCATGAAACACTCCCGGGGTCAGACACAGAGTGAATCTCCGTCCGCACCGTCCCAACACACACTCCCGGGGTCAGACGGAGTGCTTATTCCTCTACACGGTCCCAGCAAACACTCCCGGTGTCAGGAACAGAGTGAATCTCCCTCCACAGCGTCCCGTCACAACTTCCCGGTGTCAGACACAGAGTGATTATTCCTCTAAACCGCCCATCACACACTCCCGGGGTCAGACACAGAGTGAATCTCCCTCCACACGGTCCCATCAAACACTCTCAGGGTCATACACTGAGGGATTATTCCTCAACACGGTCCCATCAAACACTGCCGTGGTCAGACACAGAGTGAATCTCCCTCCACACCGTCCCATCACACATTCCCGGGGTCAGACACAGAGTGATTATTCCTCTACACTGTCCCATCAAACAATCCTGGGGTCAGACACAGAGTGAATCTCCCTCCACCCCGTCCCATCACACAGTCCCGTGTTCAGACACAGAGTGATTATTCTTCTCCACGGTCCCATCAAACACTCCCGGGGTCAGACACAGAGTGATTATTGCTCTACACGGTCCCATCTCACACTCCTGGGATCAGTCACATAGTGAATGTTCCTCTACACCGCCCATCACACACTCCCTGGGTCAGACACAGAGTGTATCTCCCTGCAAATCGTCCCGTCACAAACTCCCGGTGTCAGACACAGAGTGATTATTCCTCTACCGCGCCCATCACACACTCCCCGGGTCAGACACAGAGTGAATCTCCCTCCACACGGTCCCATCACGCACTCCCAGGGTCATACACAGAAGGATTATTCCTCAACACGGTCCCATCAAACACTGCCGCGGTCAGACACAGAGTGAATCTCCCTCCACACGGTCCCATCACACACTCCCGGGGTCAGACACAGAGTGATTATTCCTCTACACGGTCCCATCAAACACTCCCGTGGTCAGACACAGAGTGATTATTCCTCTACACGGCCCCATCAAACTCTCCCATGGTCAGACACAGAGTGATTATTCCTCTACACTGTCCCATGAAACACTCCCGGGGTCTGACACAGAGTGAATCTCCCTCCTCACCGTCCCGTCACAAACTCCCGGTGTCAGACACAGAGTGATTATTCCTCTACACCGCCCATCACACACTCCCGGGGTCAGACACAGAGTGAATCTCCCTCCACACGGTCCCATCACACACTCCCAGGGTCATACACAGAGGGATTATTCCTCAACACGGTCCCATCAAACACTGCCGCGGTCAGACACAGAGTGAATCTCCCTCCACGCCGTCCCATCACACACTCCCGGGGTCAGACACAGAGTGATTATTCCTCTACACTGTCCCATCAAACACTCCCGGGGTCAGACACAGAGTGATTATTGCTCTACACGGTCCCATCTCACACTCCCGGGATCAGTCACAGAGTGAATGTTCCTCTACACCGCCCATCACACACTCCCGGGGTCAGACACTGAGATTATTCCTCTACACGGTCACATCAAACTCTTCCGGGGTCAGACACAGTGTGAATCTCCTTCCACACCGTCCCATCACACTCTCCCGGGGTCAGACACAGAGTGATTATTCCTCTACACGGTCCCATCATACACTCCCGGGGTCAGACACATAGTGATTATTAATCTACACCGTCCCATCAAACACTGCCGCGGTCAGACACAGAGTGAATCTCCCTCCACACGGTCCCATCACACACTCCCGGCGTCAGACACAGAGTGATTATTCCTCTACACGGTCCCATCAAACAATCCCGTGGTCAGACACAGAGTGATTATTGCTCTACACGGCCCCATCAAACTCTCCCGGGGTCAGACACAGAGTGAATATTCCTCTACACGTTCCCATCAAACGCTGCCGGGTGTCAGACACAGAGTGATTATTCCTCTACACGTTCCCATCAAACGCTGCTGGGTGACAGGCACAGAGTGATTATTCCTCTACACGGTCCCATGAAACACTCCCGGGGTCAGACACAGAGTGAATCTCCATCCGCACCGTCCCAACACACACTCCCGTGGTCAGACAGAGTGATTATTCCTCTACACGGTCCCAGCAAACAGTCCCGGTGTCAGACACAGAGTTAATCTCAATCCACACCGTCCCGTCACAAATTCCCGGTGTCAGACACAGAGTGATTATTCCTCTACACCGCCCATCACACACTCCCGGGGTCAGACACAGAGTGAATCTCCCTCCACACGGTCCCATCACACTCTCCCAGGGTCATAAACATAGGGATTATTCCTCAACACGGTCCCATCAAACACTGCCGGGGTCAGACACAGAGTGAATGTCCCTCCACACCGTCCCATCACACACTCCCGGGGTCAGACAAAGAGTGATTATTCCTCTACACTGTCCCATCAAACAATCCCGGGGTCAGACACAGAGCGAATCTCCCTCCACCCCGTCCCATCACACACTCCCGTGTTCAGACACAGAGTGATTATTCTTCTGCACGGTTCCATCAAACACTCCCGGGGTCAGACACAGAGTGATTATTGATCTACACGGTCCCATCTCACACTCCCGGGATCAGTCACATAGTGAATGTTCCTCTACACCGCCCATCACACACTCCCTGGGTCAGACACAGATTGTATCTCCCTGCAAATCGTCCCATCACGCACTCCCGGGGTCAGACACAGACTGAATCTCCCTCCACACCGTCCGATCAAACACTCCCGGGGTCAGACACAGAGTGAATTTATATCCACACCGTCCCATCATACACTCCCGGGGTCAGACACATAGTGATTATTCCTCTACACGGTCACATCAAACTCTTCCGGGGTCAGACACAGTGTGAATCTCCTTCCACACCGTCCCATCACACTCTCCCGGGGTCAGACACAGAGTGATTATTCCTCTATACGGCACCTTCACACACTCCCGGTGTCAGACACAGAGTGATTATTCCTCTAAACGATCCCATGAAACACTCCCGGGGTCAGACACAGAGTGAATCTCCGTCCGCACCGTCCCAACACACACTCCCGGGGTCAGACGGAGTGCTTATTCCTCTACACGGTCCCAGCAAACACTCCCGGTGTCAGGAACAGAGTGATTATTCCTCTAAACCGCCCATCACACACTCCCGGGGTCAGACACAGAGTGAATCTCCCTCCACACAGTCCCATCAAACACTCTCAGGGTCATACACAGAGGGATTATTCCTCAACACGGTCCCATCAAACACTGCCGTGGTCAGACACAGAGTGAATCTCCCTCCACACCGTCCCATCACACATTCCCGGGGTCAGACACAGAGTGATTATTCCTCTACACTGTCCCATCAAACAATCCTGGGGTCAGACACAGAGTGAATCTCCCTCCACACCGTCCCATCACACATTCCCGGGGTCAGACACAGAGTGATTATTCTTCTCCACGGTCCCATCAAACACTCCCGGGGTCAGACACAGAGTGATTATTGCTCTACACGGTCCCATCTCACACTCCTGGGATCAGTCACATAGTGAATGTTCCTCTACACCGCCCATCACACACTCCATGGGTCAGACACAGAGTGTATCTCCCTGCAAATCGTCCCGTCACAAACTCCCGGTGTCAGACACAGAGTGATTATTCCTCTACAGCGCCCATCACACACTCCCCGGGTCAGACACAGAGTGAATCTCCCTCCACACGGTCCCATCACACACTCCCGGGGTCAGACACAGAGTGATTATTCCTCTACACGGTCCCATCAAACTCTCCCATGGTCAGACACAGAGTGATTATTCCTCTACACTGTCCCATGAAACACTCCCGGGGTCTGACACAGAGTGAATCTCCCTCCTCACCGTCCCGTCACAAACTCCCGGTGTCAGACACAGAGTGATTATTCCTCTACACCGCCCATCACACACTCCCGGGGTCAGACACAGAGTGAATCTCCCTCCACACGGTCCCATCACACACTCCCAGGGTCATACACAGAGGGATTATTCCTCAACACGGTCCCATCAAACACTGCCGCGGTCAGACACAGAGTGAATCTCCCTCCACGCCGTCCCATCACACACTCCCGGGGTCAGACACAGAGTGATTATTCCTCTACACTGTCCCATCAAACACTCCCGGGGTCAGACACAGAGTGATTATTGCTCTACACGGTCACATCTCACACTCCCGGGATCAGTCACAGAGTGAATGTTCCTCTACACCGCCCATCACACACTCCCGGGGTCAGACACTGAGATTATTCCTCTACACGGTACCATCAAACACACCCGGGGACAGACACAGAGTGAATCTCCCTCCACACCGTCCCGTCACAAACTCCCGGTGTCAGACACAGAGTGATTATTCCTCTACACCGCCCATCACACACTCCCGGGGTCAGACACAGAGTGAATCTCCCTCCACACGGTCCCATCACACACTCCCAGTGTCATACACAGAGAGATTATTCCTCAACACGGTCCCATCACACACTCCCGGGGTCAGACACAGAGTGATTATTCCTCTACACTGTCCCATCATACACTCCCGGGGTCAGACACATAGTGATTATTCCTCTACACGGTCCTATCAAACACTCCCGGGGTCAGCCACAGAGTGATTATTCCTCTACACCGCCCATCACACTCTCCCGGGGTCAGTTACAGAGTGAATCTCCCTACACCCCGTCCCATCACACACTCCCGTGTTCAGACACAGAGTGATTATTCTTCTCCACGGTCCCATCAAACACTCCCTGGGTCAGACACAGAGTGATTATTGCTCTACACGGTCCCATTTCACACTCCCGGGATCAGTCACATAGTGATTATTCCTCTACACGGTCCCATCAAACACTCCCGGGGTCAGTTACAGAGTGAATCTCCCTCCACCCCGTCCCATCACACACTCCCGTGTTCAGACACAGAGTGATTATTCTTCTCCACGGTCCCATCAAACACTCCCTGGGTCAGACACAGAGTGATTATTGCTCTACACGGTCCCATTTCACACTCCCGGGATCAGTCACATAGTGATTATTCCTCTACACGTTCCCATCAAACGCTGCCGGGTGTCAGACACAGAGTGATTATTCCCCTACACGGTCCCATGAAACACTCCCGGGGTCAGACACAGAGTGTATCTCCGTCCGCACCGTCCCAACACACACTCCCGGGGTCAGACAGAGTGATTATTCCTCTACACGGTCCCAGCAAACACTCCCGTGTTCAGACACAGAGTGATTATTCCTCTACACGGCCCCATCAAACTCTCCCAGGGTCAGACACAGAGTGATTATTCCTCTACACTGTCCCATGAAACACTCCCGGGGTCTGACACAGAGTGAATCTCCCTCCTCACCGTCCCGTCACAAACTCCCGGTGTCAGACACAGAGTGATTATTCCTCTACACCGCCCATCACACACTCCCGGGGTCAGACACAGAGTGATTATTCCTCTACACGGTCCCATCATACACTCCCGGGGTCAGACACATAGTGATTATTCCTCTACACAGTCCCATCAACCACTGCCGCGGTCAGACACAGAGTGAATCTCCCTCCACACGGTCCCATCACACTCTCCCGGGGTCAGACACAGAGTGATTATTCCTCTACACGGTCCCATCATACACTCCCGGGGTCAGACACATAGTGATTATTCCTCTACACAGTCCCATCAAACACTGCCGCGGTCAGACACAGAGTGAATCTCCCTCCACACGGTCCCATCACACACTCCCGGGGTCAGACACAGAGTGATTATTCCTCTACACGGTCCCAGCAAACAATCCCGTGGTCAGACACAGAGTGATTATTGCTCTACACGGCCCCATCAAACTCTCCCGGGGTCAGACACTGAGTGAATATTCCTCTACACGTTCCCATCAAACGCTGCCGGGTGTCAGACACAGAGTGATTATTCCTCTATACGGTACCTTCACACACTCCCGGTGTCAGACACAGAGTGATTATTCCTCTAAACGGTCCCATGAAACACTCCCGGGGTCAGACACAGAGTGAATCTCCGTCCGCACCGTCTCAACACACACATTCCCGGGGTCAGACGGAGTGCTTATTCCTCTACACGGTCCCAGCAAACACTCCCGGTGTCAGGAACAGAGTGAATCTCCCTCCACAGCGTCCCGTCACACACTCCCGGGGTCAGACACAGAGTGAATCTCCCTCCACACCGTCCGATCAAACACTCCCGGGGTCAGACACAGAGTGAATTTATATCCACACCGTCCCATCATACACTCCCGGGGTCAGACACATAGTGATTATTCCTCTACACGGTCACATCAAACTCTTACGGGGTCAGACACAGTGTGAATCTCCTTCCACACCGTCCCATCACACTCTCCCGGGGTCAGACACAGAGTGATTATTCCTCTATACGGCACCTTCACACACTCCCGGTGTCAGACACAGAGTGATTATTCCTCTAAACGATCCCATGAAACACTCCCGGGGTCAGACACAGAGTGAATCTCCGTCCGCACCGTCCCAACACACACTCCCGGGGTCAGACGGAGTGCTTATTCCTCTACACGGTCCCAGCAAACACTCCCGGTGTCAGGAACAGAGTGAATCTCCCTCCACAGCGTCCCGTCACAACCTCCCGGTGTCAGACACAGAGTGATTATTCCTCTAAACCGCCCATCACACACTCCCGGGGTCAGACACAGAGTGAATCTCCCTCCACACAGTCCCATCAAACACTCTCAGGGTCATACACAGAGGGATTATTCCTCAACACGGTCCCATCAAACACTGCCGTGGTCAGACACAGAGTGAATCTCCCTCCACACCGTCCCATCACACATTCCCGGGGTCAGACACAGAGTGATTATTCCTCTACACTGTCCCATCAAACAATCCTGGGGTCAGACACAGAGTGAATCTCCCTCCACACCGTCCCATCACACATTCCCGGGGTCAGACACAGAGTGATTATTCTTCTCCACGGTCCCATCAAACACTCCCGGGGTCAGACACAGAGTGATTATTGCTCTACACGGTCCCATCTCACACTCCTGGGATCAGTCACATAGTGAATGTTCCTCTACACCGCCCATCACACACTCCATGGGTCAGACACAGAGTGTATCTCCCTGCAAATCGTCCCGTCACAAACTCCCGGTGTCAGACACAGAGTGATTATTCCTCTACAGCGCCCATCACACACTCCCCGGGTCAGACACAGAGTGAATCTCCCTCCACACGGTCCCATCACACACTCCCGGGGTCAGACACAGAGTGATTATTCCTCTACACGGTCCCATCAAACACTCCCGTGGTCAGACACAGAGTGATTATTCCTTTACACGGCCCCATCAAACTCTCCCATGGTCAGACACAGAGTGATTATTCCTCTACACTGTCCCATGAAACACTCCCGGGGTCTGACACAGAGTGAATCTCCCTCCTCACCGTCCCGTCACAAACTCCCGGTGTCAGACACAGAGTGATTATTCCTCTACACCGCCCATCACACACTCCCGGGGTCAGACACAGAGTGAATCTCCCTCCACACGGTCCCATCACACACTCCCAGGGTCATACACAGAGGGATTATTCCTCAACACGGTCCCATCAAACACTGCCGCGGTCAGACACAGAGTGAATCTCCCTCCACGCCGTCCCATCACACACTCCCGGGGTCAGACACAGAGTGATTATTCCTCTACACTGTCCCATCAAACACTCCCGGGGTCAGACACAGAGTGATTATTGCTCTACACGGTCCCATCTCACACTCCCGGGATCAGTCACAGAGTGAATGTTCCTCTACACCGCCCATCACACACTCCCGGGCTCAGACACTGAGATTATTCCTCTACACGGTACCATCAAACACACCCGGGGACAGACACAGAGTGAATCTCCCTCCACACCGTCCCGTCACAAACTCCCGGTGTCAGACACAGATTGATTATTCCTCTACACCGCCCATCACACACTCCCGGGGTCAGACACAGAGTGAATCTCCCTCCACACGGTCCCATCACACACTCCCAGTGTCATACACAGAGAGATTATTCCTCAACACGGTCCCATCACACACTCCCGGGGTCAGACACAGAGTGATTATTCCTCTACACTGTCCCATCATACACTCCCGGGGTCAGACACATAGTGATTATTCCTCTACACGGTCCTATCAAACACTCCCGGGGTCAGCCACAGAGTGATTATTCCTCTACACCGCCCATCACACTCTCCCGGGGTCAGTTACAGAGTGAATCTCCCTCCACCCCGTCCCATCACACACTCCCGTGTTCAGACACAGAGTGATTATTCTTCTCCAGGGTCCCATCAAACACTCCCTGGGTCAGACACAGAGTGATTATTGCTCTACACGGTCCCATTTCACACTCCCGGGATCAGTCACATAGTGATTATTCCTCTACACGGTCCCATCAAACACTCCCGGGGTCAGTTACAGAGTGAATCTCCCTCCACCCCGTCCCATCACACACTCCCGTGTTCAGACACAGAGTGATTATTCTTCTCCACGGTCCCATCAAACACTCCCTGGGTCAGACACAGAGTGATTATTGCTCTACACGGTCCCATTTCACACTCCCGGGATCAGTCACATAGTGATTATTCCTCTACACGTTCCCATCAAACGCTGCCGGGTGTCAGACACAGAGTGATTATTCCCCTACACGGTCCCATGAAACACTCCCGGGGTCAGACACAGAGTGTATCTCCGTCCGCACCGTCCCAACACACACTCCCGGGGTCAGACAGAGTGATTATTCCTCTACACGGTCCCAGCAAACACTCCCGTGTTCAGACACAGAGTGATTATTCCTCTACACGGCCCCATCAAACTCTCCCAGGGTCAGACACAGAGTGATTATTCCTCTACACTGTCCCATGAAACACTCCCGGGGTCTGACACAGAGTGAATCTCCCTCCTCACCGTCCCGTCACAAACTCCCGGTGTCAGACACAGAGTGATTATTCCTCTACACCGCCCATCACACACTCCCGGGGTCAGACACAGAGTGATTATTCCTCTACACGGTCCCATCATACACTCCCGGGGTCAGACACATAGTGATTATTCCTCTACACAGTCCCATCAAACACTGCCGCGGTCAGACACAGAGTGAATCTCCCTCCACACGGTCCCATCACACTCTCCCGGGGTCAGACACAGAGTGATTATTCCTCTACACGGTCCCATCATACACTCCCGGGGTCAGACACATAGTGATTATTCCTCTACACAGTCCCATCAAACACTGCCGCGGTCAGACACAGAGTGAATCTCCCTCCACACGGTCCCATCACACACTCCCGGGGTCAGACACAGAGTGATTATTCCTCTACACGGTCCCATCAAACAATCCCGTGGTCAGACACAGAGTGATTATTGCTCTACACGGCCCCATCAAACTCTCCCGGGGTCAGACACTGAGTGAATATTCCTCTACACGTTCCCATCAAACGCTGCCGGGTGTCAGACACAGAGTGATTATTCCTCTATACGGTACCTTCACACACTCCCGGTGTCAGACACAGAGTGATTATTCCTCTAAACGGTCCCATGAAACACTCCCGGGGTCAGACACAGAGTGAATCTCCGTCCGCACCGTCTCAACACACACATTCCCGGGGTCAGACGGAGTGCTTATTCCTCTACACGGTCCCAGCAAACACTCCCGGTGTCAGGAACAGAGTGAATCTCCCTCCACAGCGTCCCGTCACAACCTCCCGGTGTCAGACACAGAGTGATTATTCCTCTAAACCGCCAATCACACACTCCCGGGGTCAGACACAGAGTGAATCTCCCTCCACACGGTCCCATCACACACTCTCAGGGTCATACACAGAGGGATTATTCCTCAACACGGTCCCATCAAACACTGCCGTGGTCAGACACAGAGTGAATCTCCCACCACACCGTCCCATCACACATTCCCGGGGTCAGACACAGAGTGATTATTCCTCTACACTGTCCCATCAAACACTCCTGGGGTCAGACACAGAGGGAATCTCCCTCCACCCCGTCCCATCACACAGTCCCGTGTTCAGACACAGAGTGATTATTCTTCTCCACGGTCCCATCAAACACTCCCGGGGTCAGACACAGAGTGATTATTGCTCTACACGGTCCCATCTCACACTCCTGGGATCAGTCACATAGTGAATGTTCCTCTACACCGCCCATCACACACTCCCTGGGTCAGACACAGAGTGTATCTCCCTGCAAATCGTCCCATCCAACACTCCCGGGGTCAGACACAGAATGAATTTATATCCACACCGTCCCATCATACACTCCCGGGGTCAGACACATAGAGATTATTCCTCTACACGGTCACATCAAACTCTTCCGGGGTCAGACACAGTGTGAATCTCCTTCCACACCGTCCCATCACACTCTCCCGAGGTCAGACACAGAGTGATTATTCTTCTACACGGTACCATCACACACTCCCGGTATCAGACACAGAGTGATTATTCCTCTACACGGCCCCATCAAACTCTCCCGGGGTCAGACACAGAGTGATTATTCCTCTACACGTTCCCATGAAACACTCCCGGGGTCAGACACAGAGTGAATCTCCGTCCGCACCGTCCCAACACACACTCCCGGGGTCAGACAGAGTGATTATTCCTCTACACGGTCCCAGCAAACAATCCCGGTGTCAGACACAGAGTTAATCTCAATCCACACCGTCCCGTCACAAACTCCCGGTGTCAGACACAGAGTGATTATTCCTCTACACGTTCCCATGAAACACTCCCGGGGTCAGACACAGAGTGAATCTCCGTCCGCACCGTCCCAACACACACTCCCGGGGTCAGACAGAGTGATTATTCCTCTACACGGTCCCAGCAAACAATCCCGGTGTCAGACACAGAGTTAATCTCAATCCACACCGTCCCGTCACAAACTCCCGGTGTCAGACACAGAGTGATTATTCCTCTACACCGCCCATCACACACTCCCGGGGTCAGACACAGAGTGAATCTCCCTCCACACGGTCCCATCACACACTCCCAGGGTCATACACAGAGGGATAATTCCTCAACACGGTCCCATCAAACACAGCCGGGGTCAGACACAGAGTGAATCTCCCTCGACACGGTCCCATCACACACTCCCGGGGTCAGGCACAGAGTGATTATTCCTCTACACTGTCCCATCAAACACTCCCGGGGTCAGACACAGAGTGATTATTGATCTACACGGTCCCATCTCACACTCCCGGGATAAGTCACATAGTGAATGTTCCTCTACACCGCCCATCACACACTCCCTGGGTCAGACACAGATTGTATCTCCCTGCAAATCGTCCCATCACGCACTCCCGGGGTCAGACACAGACTGAATCTCCCTCCACACCGTCCCATCAAACACTCCCGGGGTCAGACACATAGTGATTATTCCTCTACACGGTCACATCAAACACTTCCGGGGTCAGACACAGTGTGAATCTCCTTCCACACCGTCCCATCACACTCTCCCGGGGTCAGACACAGAGTGATTATTCCTCTACACGGTCCCATCATACACTCCCGGGGTCAGACACATAGTGATTATTCCTCTTCACAGTCCCATCAAACACTGCCGCGGTGAGACACAGAGTGAATCTCCCTCCACACGGTCCCATCACACACTCCCGTGGTCAGACACAGAGTGATTATTGCTCTACACGGCCCCATCAAACTCTCCCGGTGTCAGACACAGAGTGAATCTCCCTCCACACCGTCCCGTCACAACCTCCCGGTGTCAGACACAGAGTGATTATTCCTCTAAACCGCCCATCACACACTCCCGGGGTCAGACACAGAGTGAATCTCCCTCCACACGGTCCCATCACACACTCTCAGCGTCATACACAGAGGGATTATTCCTCAACACGGTCCCATCAAACACTGCCGTGGTCAGACACAGAGTGAATCTGCCACCACACCGTCCCATCACACATTCCCGGGGTCAGACACAGAGTGATTATTCCTCTACACTGCCCCATCAAACACTCCTGGGGTCAGACACAGAGTGAATCTCCCTCCACCCCGTCCCATCACACAGTCCCGTGTTCAGACACAGAGTGATTATTCCTCTACACGGTCCCATCAAACACTCCCGGTGTCAGACACATTGTGAATCTCCTTCCACACCGTCCCAGCACACTCTCCCGTGGTCAGACACAGAGTGATTATTCATCTCCACGGTCCCATCAAACACTCCCGAGGTCAGACACAGAGTGATTATTACTCTACACGGTCCCATCTCACACTCCTGGTATCAGTCACATAGTGAATGTTCCTCTACACCGCCCATCACACACTCCCTGGGTCAGACACAGAGTGTATCTCCCTGCAAATCGTCCCATCACGCACTCCGGGGTCAGACACAGAGTGAATTTATATCCACACCGTCCCATCATACACTCCCGGGGTCAGACACATAGTGATTATTCCTCTACACGGTCACATCAAACTCTTCCGGGGTCAGACACAGTGTGAATCTCCTTCCACACCGTCCCATCACACTCTCCCGAGGTCAGACACATAGTGATTATTCTTCTACTCGGTACCATCACACACTCCCGGTATCAGACACAGAGTGATTATTCCTCTACACGGCCCCATCAAACTCTCCCGGGTCAGACACAGAGTGATTATTCCTCTACACGTTCCCATCCAACGCTGCCGGGTGTCAGACACAGAGTGATTATTCCTCTACACGGTCCCATGAAACACTCCCGGGGTCAGACACAGAGTGAATCTCCGTCCGCACCGTCCCAACACACACTCCCGGGGTCAGACAGAGTGATTATTCCTCTACACGGTCCCAGCAAACAATCCCGGTGTCAGACACAGAGTTAATCTCAATCCACACCGTCCCGTCACAAACTCCCGGTGTCAGACACAGAGTGATTATTCCTCTACACCGCCCATCACACACTCCCGGGGTCAGACACAGAGTGAATCTCCCTCCACACGGTCCCATCACACACTCCCAGGGTCATACACAGAGGTATTATTCCTCAACACTGTCCCATCAAACACAGCCGGGGTCAGACACAGAGTGAATCTCCCTCCACACGGTCCCATCACACACTCCCGGGGTCAGACACAGAGTGATTATTCCTCTACACTGTCCCATCAAACACTCCCGGGGTCAGACACAGAGTGAATCTCCCTCCACACCGTCCCATCACACACTCCTGTGTTCAGACACAGAGTGATTATTCTTCTCCACGGTCCCATCAAACACTCCCGGGGTCAGACACAGAGTGATTATTGCTCTACACGGTCCCATCTCACACTCCCGGGATCAGTCACATAGTGAATGTTCCTCTACACCGCCCATCACACACTCCCTGGGGCAGAAACAGAGTGTATCTCCCTGCAAATCGTCCCATCACATACTCCCGGGGTCAGACACAGACTGAATCTCCCTCGACACCGTCCCATCAAACACTCCCGGGGTCAGACACAGAGTGAATTTATATCCATACCGTCCCATCATACACTCCCGGGGTCAGACACATAGTGATTATTCCTCTACACGGTCCAATCAAACACTCCCGGGGTCAGCCACAGAGTGATTATTCCACTACACCGCCCATCACACTCTCCCGGGGTCAGTCACAGAGTGATTCTCCCTCCACCCCGTCCCATTACACACTCCCGTGTTCAGACTCAGAGTGATTATTCTTCTCCACGGTCCCATCAAACACACCCGGGGTCAGACACAGAGTGATTGTTGATCTACCCGGTCCCATCTCTCACTCCCGGGATCAGTCACATAGTGAATGTTCCTCTACACCGCCCATCACACACTCCCTGGGTCAGACACAGAGTGTATCTCCCTCCACACCGTCCCATCACACTCTCCCGGGTTCAGACACAGAGTGATTATTCCTCTACAGGGTCCCATCAAACACTCCCGGTGTCAGACACAGTGTGCATCTCCATCCACACCGTCCCATCACACTCTCCCGGGGTCAGACACAGAGTGATTATTCCTCTACACGGTCACATCAAACTCTTCCGGGGTCAGACACAGTGTGAATCTCCTTCCACACCGTCCCATCACACTCTCCCGGGGTCAGACACAGTGTGATTATTCCTCTACACGGTACCTTCACACAGTCCCGGTGTCAGACACAGAGTGATTATTCCTCTACACGGTCCCATCAAACATTCCCGGTGTCAGACACAGTGTGCATCTCCATCCAAACCGTCCCATCACACTCTCCAGGGGTCAGACACAGAGAGATTATTCCTCTACACGGGCCCAACAAACACTCCCGGGGTCAGACACAGAGTGAATCTCCCTCCACGCCATCCCGTCACACTCTCCCGGGGTCAGACACAGAGTGATTATTCCTCTACACGGTCCCATCATACACTCCCGGGTAGACACATAGTGATTATTCCTCTACACGGTCCCATCAAACACTGCCGCGGTCAGACACAGAGTGAATCTCCCTCCACACGGTCCCATCACACACTCCCGTGGTCAGACACAGAGTGATTATTCCTCTACTCGGTCCCATCAAACACGCCCGTGGTCAGACACAGAGTGATTCTTCCTCTACACGGCCACATCAAACTCTCCCGGGGTTAGACACAGAGTGATTATTCCTCTACACGTTCCCATCAAACGCTGCCGGGTGTCAGACACAGAGTGATTATTCCTCTACACGGTCCCATGAAACACTCCCAGGGTCAGACACAGAGTGAATCTCCGTCCGCACCGTCCCAACACACACTCCCGGGGTCAGACAGAGTGATTATTCCTCAACACGGTACCATCACACACTCCCGGTGTCAGACACAGAGTGATTACTCCTCTACACGGTCCCATCAAACACTCCCGGTGTCAGACACAGTGTGAATCTCCTTCCACACCGTCCCATCACACTCTCCCGTGGTCAGACACAGAGTGATTATTCCTCTACACGGTCCCATCAAACACTCCCGGGGTCAGACACAGAGTGAATCTCCCTCCACGCCATCCCATCACACTCTCCCGGGGTCAGACACAGAGTGATTATTCCTCTACACGGTCCCATCAAACACTCCCGTGGTCAGACACAGAGTGATTATTCCTCTACACGGTACCTTCACACACTCCCGGTGTCAGACACAGAGTGATTATTCCTCTACACGTTCCCATCAAACGCTGCCGGGTGTCAGACACAGAGTGATTATTCCTCTAAACGGTACCTTCACACACTCCCGGTGTCAGACACAGCGTGATTATTCCTCTACACGGTCCGATGACACACTCCCGGGGTAAGACACAGAGTGAATCTCCGTCCGCACCGTCCCAACACACACTCCCGGGGTCAGACTGAGTGATTATTCCGCTCCACGGTCCCAGCAAACACTCCCGGTTTCAGACACAGAGTGAATCTCCCTCCACACCGTCCCGTCACAAACTCCCGGTGTCAGACACAGAGTGATTATTCCTCTACACGGTACCATCAAACAGACCCGGGTTCAGACACAGAGAGATTATTCCTCTACACGGTCCCAGCAAACACTCCCGGGGTCAGACGCAGAGTGATTATTCCTCTACACGGTCACATCAAACTCTTCCGGGGTCAGACACAGAGTGATTATTCCTCAACACGGTACCATCACACACTCCCGGTGTCAGACACAGAGTGATTACTCCTCTACACGGTCCCATCAAACACTCCCGGTGTCAGACACAGAGTGATTAATCCTCTACACGGTCCCATCAAACACTCCCGGTGTCAGACACAGTGTGAATCTCCTTCCACACCGTCCCATCACACTCTCCCGTGGTCAGACTCAGAGTGATTATTCCTCTACACGGTCCCATCAAACACTCCCGGGGTCAGACACAGAGTCAATCTCCGTCCGCACCGTCCGAACACACACTCCCGGGTCAGACAGAGTGATTATTCCTCTACACGGTCCCAGCAAACACTCCCGGTGTCAGACACAGAGTGAATCTCCCTCCACACCGTACCGTCACAAACTCCCGGTGTCAGACACAGAGTGATTATTCCTCTACAACGCCCATGACACACTCCCGTGGTCAGACACAGAGTGAATCTCCCTCCACACGGTCCAATCACACACTCCCGGGGTCAGACACAGAGTGATTATTCCTCTACACGGTCCCATCAAACACTCCCGGGGTAGAAACATAGTGATTATTCCTCTACACGGTCCCATCAAACACTGCCGCGGTCAGACACAGAGTGAATCTCCCTCCACACGGTCCCATCACACACTCCCGGGGTCAGACACAGAGTGATTATTCCTCTACACGGTCCCATCAAACACTACGGTCGTCAGACACAGAGTGATTATTCCTCTACACGGCCCCATCAAACTCTCCCGGGGTCAGACACAGAGTGATTATTCCTCTACACGTTCCCATCAAACGCTGCCGGGTGTCAGACACAGAGTGATTATTCCTCTACACGGTACCTTCACACACTCCCGGTGTCAGACACAGAGTGATTATTCCTCTACACGGTCCCATGAAACACTCCCAGGGTCAGACACAGAGTGAATCTCCGTCCGCACCGTCCCAACACACACTCCCAGGGTCAGACACAGAGTGAATCTCCGTCCGCACCGTCCCAACACACACTCCCGGGGTCAGACAGAGTGATTATTCCTCTCCACGGTCCCAGCAAACACTCCCGGTTTCAGACACAGAGTGAATCTCCCTCCACACCGTCCCGTCACAAACTCCCGGTGTCAGACACAGAGTGATTATTCCTCTACACGGTCCCATCAAACACTCCCGGTGTCAGACACACTGTGCATCTCCATCCACACCGTCCCATCACACTCTCCCGGGGTCAGACACAGAGTGATTATTCCTCTACACGGGCCCATCAAAAACTCCCGGGGTCAGACACGGAGTGAATCTCCCTCCACGCCATCCCATCACACTCTCCAGGGGGTCAGACACAGAGTGATTACTCCTCTACACGGTCCCATCAAACACTCCCGGTGTCAGACACAGTGTGAATCTCCTTCCACACCGTCCCATCACACTCTCCCGTGATCAGACACAGAGTGATTATTCCTCTACACGGTCCCATCAAACACTCCCGGGGTCAGACACAGAGTGAATCTCCCTCCACGCCATCCCATCACACTCTCCCGGGGTCAGACGCAGTGATTATTCCTCTACACGGTCCCATCAAACACTCCCGTGGTCAGACACAGAGTGATTATTCCTCTACACGGTACCTTCACACACTCCCGGTGTCAGACACAGAGTGATTATTCCTCTACACGTTCCCATCAAACGCTGCCGGGTGTCAGACACAGAGTGATTATTCCTCTACACGGTACCTTCACACACTCCCGGTGTCAGACACAGAGTGATTATTCCTCTACACGGTCCCATCAAACACTCCCGGTGTCAGACACAGAGTGATTACTCCTCTACACGGTCCCATCAAACACTCCCGGTGTCAGACACAGAGTGATTAATCCTCTACACGGTCCCATCAAACACTCCCGGTGTCAGACACAGTGTGAATCTCCTTCCACACCGTCCCATCACACTCTCCCGTGGTCAGACTCAGAGTGATTATTCCTCTACACGGTCCCATCAAACACTCCCGGGGTCAGACACAGAGTCAATCTCCGTCCGCACCGTCCCAACACACACTCCCGGGTCAGACAGAGTGATTATTCCTCTACACGGTCCCAGCAAACACTCCCGGTGTCAGACACAGAGTGAATCTCCCTCCACACCGTACCGTCACAAACTCCCGGTGTCAGACACAGAGTGATTATTCCTCTACACGGTCCCATCAAACACTCCCGGGGTAGAAACATAGTGATTATTCCTCTACACGGTCCCATCAAACACTGCCGCGGTCAGACACAGAGTGAATCTCCCTCCACACGGTCCCATCACACACTCCCGGGGTCAGACACAGAGTGATTATTCCTCTACACGGTCCCATCAAACACTACGGTCGTCAGACACAGAGTGATTATTCCTCTACACGGCCCCATCAAACTCTCCCGGGGTCAGACACAGAGTGATTATTCCTCTACACGTTCCCATCAAACGCTGCCGGGTGTCAGACACAGAGTGATTATTCCTCTACACGGTACCTTCACACACTCCCGGTGTCAGACACAGAGTGATTATTCCTCTACACGGTCCCATGAAACACTCCCAGGGTCAGACACAGAGTGTATCTCCGTCCGCACCGTCCCAACACACACTCCCAGGGTCAGACACAGAGTGAATCTCCGTCCGCACCGTCCCAACACACACTCCCGGGGTCAGACAGAGTGATTATTCCTCTCCACGGTCCCAGCAAACACTCCCGGTTTCAGACACAGAGTGAATCTCCCTCCACACCGTCCCGTCACAAACTCCCGGTGTCAGACACAGAGTGATTATTCCTCTACACGGTCCCATCAAACACTCCCGGTGTCAGACACACTGTGCATCTCCATCCACACCGTCCCATCACACTCTCCCGGGGTCAGACACAGAGTGATTATTCCTCTACACGGGCCCATCAAAAACTCCCGGGGTCAGACACAGAGTGAATCTCCCTCCACGCCATCCCATCACACTCTCCAGGGGGTCAGACACAGAGTGATTACTCCTCTACACGGTCCCATCAAACACTCCCGGGGTAGACACATAGTGATTATTTCTCTACACGGTCCCATCAAACACTGCCGCGGTCAGACACAGAGTGAATCTCCCTCCACACGGTCCCATCACACACTCCCGGGGTCAGACACAGAGTGATTATTCCTCTACACGGTCCCATCAAACACTCCCGTCGTCAGACACAGAGTGATTATTCCTCTACACGGCCCCATTAAACTCTCCCGGGGTCAGACACAGAGTGATTATTCCTCTACACGTTCCCATCAAACGCTGCCGGGTGTCAGACACAGAGTGATTATTCCTCTACACGGTACCTTCACACACTCCCGGTGTCAGACACAGAGTGATTATTCCTCTACACGGTCCCATGAAACACTCCCAGGGTCAGACACAGAGTGAATCTCCGTCCGCACCGTCCCAACACACACTCACGGGGTCAGACAGAGTGATTATTCCTCTCCACGGTCCCAGCAAACACTCCCGGTTTCAGACACAGAGTGAATCTCCCTCCACACCGTCCCGTCACAAACTCCCGGTGTCAGACACAGAGTGATTATTCCTCTACACGGTCCCATCAAACACTCCCGGTGTCAGACACAGTGTGCATCTCCATCCACACCGTCCCATCACACTCTCCCGGGGTCAGACACAGAGTGATTATTCATCTACACGGCCCATCAAACACTCCCGGGGTCAGACACACAGAGAATCTCCTCCACGCCATCCCATCACACTCTCCCGGGGTCAGACACAGTGATTATTCCTCTACACGGTCCCATCAAACACTCCCGTGGTCAGACACAGAGTGATTATTCCTCTACACGGTACCTTCACACACTCCCGGTGTCAGACACAGAGTGATTATTCCTCTACACGTTCCCATCAAACGCTGCCGGGTGTCAGACACAGAGTGATTATTCCTCTACACGGTACCTTCACACACTCCCGGTGTCAGACACAGAGTGATTATTCCTCTACACGGTCCCATGAAACACTCCCAGGGTCAGACACAGAGTGAATCACCGTCCGCACCGTCCCAACACACACTCCCGGGGTCAGACAGAGTGATTATTCCTCTCCACGGTCCCAGCAAACACTCCCGGTTTTCAGACACAGAGTGAATCTCCCTCCACACCGTCCCGTCACAAACTCCCGGTGTCAGACACAGAGTGATTATTCCTCTACACGGTCCCATCAAACACTCCCGGTGTCAGACACAGTGTGCATCTCCATCCACACCGTCCCATCACACTCTCCCGGGGTCAGACACAGAGTGATTATTCCTCTACACGGTCCCATCAAACACTCCCGGTGTCAGACACAGTGTGCATCTCGATCCACACCGTCCCATCACACACTCCCGGGGTCAGACACAGAGTGATTATTCCTCTACACGGGCCCATCAAAAACTCCCGGGGTCAGACACAGAGTGAATCTCCCTCCACGCCATCCCATCACACTCTCCCGGGGGTCAGACACAGAGTGATTACTCCTCTACACGGTCCCATCAAACACTCCCGGTGTCAGACACAGTGTGAATCTCCTTCCACACCGTCCCATCACACTCTCCCGTGGTCAGACACAGAGTGATTATTCCTCTACACGGTCCCATCAAACACTCCCGGGGTCAGACACAGAGTGAATCTCCCTCCACGCCATCCCATCACACTCTCCCGGGGTCAGACACAGAGTGATTATTCCTCTACACGGTCCCATCAAACACTCCCGTGGTCAGACACAGAGTGATTATTCCTCTACACGGTACCTTCACACACTCCCGGTGTCAGACTCAGAGTGATTATTCCTCTACACGTTCCCATCAAACGCTGCCGGGTGTCAGACACAGAGTGATTATTCCTCTACACGGTACCTTCACACACTCCCGGTGTCAGACACAGAGTGATTATTCCTCTACACGGTCCCATGAAACACTCCCAGGGTCAGACACAGAGTGAATCTCCGTCCGCACCGTCCCAACACACACTCCCGGGGTCAGACAGAGTGATTATTCCTCTCCACGGTCCCAGCAAACACTCCCGGTTTCAGACACAGAGTGAATCTCCCTCCACACCGTCCCGTCACAAACTCCCGGTGTCAGACACAGAGTGATTATTCCTCTACACGGTCCCATCAAACACTCCCGGTGTCAGACACAGTGTGCATCTCCATCCACACCGTCCCATCACACTCTCCCGGGGTCAGACACAGAGTGATTATTCCTCTACACGGGCCCATCAAACACTCCCGGGGTCAGACACAGAGTGAATCTCCCTCCACGCCATCCCGTCACACTCTCCCGGGGGTCAGACACAGAGTGATTACTCCTCTACACGGTCCCATCAAACACTCCCGGTGTCAGACACAGTGTGAATCTCCTTCCACACCGTCCCATCACACTCTCCCGTGGTCAGACACAGAGTGATTATTCCTCTACACGGTCCCATCAAACAATCCCGGGGTCAGACACAGAGTGAATCTCCCTCCACGCCATCCCATCACACTCTCCCGGGTTCAGACACAGAGAGATTATTCCTCTACACGGTCCCAGCAAACACTCCCGGGGTCAGACGCAGAGTCATTATTCCTCTACACGGTCACATCAAACACTTCCGGGGTCAGACACAGAGTGATTATTCCTCAACACGGTACCATCACACACTCCCGGTGTCAGACACAGAGAGATTACTCCTCTACACGGTCCCATCAAACACTCCCGGGGTCAGACACAGAGTCAATCTCCGTCCGCACCGTCCCAACACACACTCCCGGGTCAGACAGAGTGATTATTCCTCTACACGGTCCCAGCAAACACTCCCGGTGTCAGACATAGAGTGAATCTCCCTCCACACCGTACCGTCACAAACTCCCGGTGTCAGACACAGTGTGATTATTCCTCTACAACGCCCATCACACACTCCCGGGGTCAGACACAGAGTGAATCTCCCTCCACACCGTCCAATCACACACTCCCGGGGTCAGACACAGAGTGAATCTCCCTCTACACGGTCCCATCAAACACTCCCGGTGTCAGACACAGAGTGATTATTCCTCTACACGTTCCCATCAAACGCTGCCGGGTGTCAGACACAGAGTGATTATTCCTCTAAACGGTACCTTCACACACTCCCGGTGTCAGACACAGAGTGATTATTCCTCTACACGGTCCCATGACACACTCCCGGGGTCAAACACTGAGTAAATCTCCGTCCGCACCGTCCCAACACACACTCCCGGGGTCAGACAGAGTGATTATTCCTCTCACGGTCCCAGCAAACACTCCCGGTGTCAGACACAGAGTGAATCTCCCTCCACACCGTCCCGTCACAAACTCCCGGGGTCAGACACAGAGTGATTATTCCTCTACACGGTACCATCAAACAGTCCCGGGTTCAGACACAGAGAGATTATTCTTCTACACGGTCCCAGCAAACACTCCCGGGGTCAGACGCAGAGTGATTATTCCTCTACACGGTCACATCAAACTCTTCCGGGGTCAGACACAGAGTGATTACTCCTCTACACGGTCCCATCAAACACTCCCGGTGTCAGACACAGTGTGAATCTCCTTCCACACCGTCCCATCACACTCTCCCGTGGTCAGACACAGAGTGATTATTCCTCTACACGGTCCCATCAAACACTCCCGGGGTCAGACACAGAGTGAATCTCCCTCCACACCGTACCGTCACAAACTCCCGGTGTCAGACACAGAGTGATTATTCCTCTACAACGCCCATCACACACTCCCGGGGTCAGACACAGAGTGATTATTCCTCTACACGGTCCCATCAAACACTCCCGGGGTAGACACATAGTGATTATTTCTCTACACGGTCCCATCAAACACTGCCGCGGTCAGACACAGAGTGAATCTCCCTCCACACGGTCCCATCACACACTCCCGGTGTCAGACACAGAGTGATTATTCCTCTACACGGTCCCATGAAACAATCCCAGGGTCAGACACAGAGTGAATCTCCGTCCGCACCGTCCCAACACACACTCCCGGGGTCAGACAGAGTGATTATTCCTCTCCACGGTCCCAGCAAACACTCCCGGTTTCAGACACAGAGTGAATCTCCCTCCACACCGTCCCGTCACAAACTCCCGGTGTCAGACACAGAGTGATTATTCCTCTACACGGTCCCATCAAACACTCCCGGTGTCAGACACAGTGTGCATCTCCATCCACACCGTCCCATCACACTCTCCCGGGGTCAGACACAGAGTGATTATTCCTCTACACGGGCCCATCAAACACTCCCGGGGTCAGACACACAGTGAATCTCCCTCCACGCCATCCCATCAAACACTCCCGTGGTCAGACACAGAGTGATTATTCCTCTACACGGTACCTTCACACACTCCCGGTGTCAGACACAGAGTGATTATTCCTCTACACGTTCCCATCAAACGCTGCCGGGTGTCAGACACAGAGTGATTATTCCTCTACACGGTACCTTCACACACTCCCGGTGTCAGACACAGAGTGATTATTCCTCTACACGGTCCCATGACACACTCCCGGGGTCAGACACAGAGTGAATCTCCGTCCGCACCGTCCCAACACACACTCCCGGGGTCAGACAGAGTGATTATTCCTCTCCACGGTCCCAGCAAACACTCCCGGTGTCAGACACAGTGTGCATCTCCATCCACACCGTCCCATCACACTCTCCCGGGGTCAGACACAGAGTGATTATTCCTCTACACGGGCCCATCAAACTCTCCCGGGGTCAGACACAGAGTGAATCTCCCTCCACGCCATCCCATCAAACACTCCCGTGGTCAGACACAGAGTGAATCTCCCTCTACACGGTACCTTCACACACTCCCGGTGTCAGACACAGAGTGATTATTCCTCTACACGTTCCCATCAATCGCTGCCGGGTGTCAGACACAGAGTGATTATTCCTCTAAACGGTACCTTCACACACTCCCGGTGTCAGACACAGAGTGATTATTCCTCTACACGGTCCCATGACACACTCCCGGGGTCAGACACAGAGTGAATCTCCGTCCGCACCGACCCAACACACACTCCCGGGGTCAGACAGAGTGATTATTCCTCTCACGGTCCCAGCAAACACTCCCGGTGTCAGACACAGAGTGAATCTCCCTCCACACCGTCCCGTCACAAACTCCCGGTGTCAGACACAGAGTGATTATTCCTCTACACGGTACCATCAAACAGTCCCGGGTTCAGACACAGAGAGATTATTCCTCTACACGGTCCCAGCAAACACTCCCGGGGTCAGACGCAGAGTGATTATTCCTCTACACGGTCACATCAAACTCTTCCGGGGTCAGACACAGAGTGATTACTCCTCTACACGGTCCCATCAAACACTCCCGGTGTCAGACACAGTGTGAATCTCCTTCCACACCGTCCCATCACACTCTCCCGTGGTCAGACACAGAGTGATTATTCCTCTACACGGTCCCATCAAACACTCCCGGGGTCAGACACAGAGTGAATCTCCCTCCACACCGTACCGTCACAAACTCCCGGTGTCTGACACAGAGTGATTATTCCTCTACAACGCCCATCACACACTCCCGGGGTCAGACACAGAGTGAATATCACTCCACACGGTCCAATCACACACTCCCGGGGTCAGACACAGAGTGATTATTCCTCTACACGGTCCCATCAAACACTCCCGGGGTAGACACATAGTGATTATTTCTCTACACGGTCCCATCAAACACTGCCGCGGTCAGACACAGAGTGAAACTCCCTCCACACGGTCCCATCACACACTCCCGGGGTCAGACACAGAGTGATTATTCCTCTACACGGTCCCATCAAACACTCCCGTCGTCAGACACAGAGTGATTATTCCTCTACACGGCCCCATCAAACTCTCCCGGGGTCAGACACAGAGTGATTATTCCTCTACACGTTCCCATCAAACGCTGCCGGGTGTCAGACACAGAGTGATTATTCCTCTACACGGTCCCATGAAACACTCCCAGGGTCAGACACAGAGTGAATCTCGGTCCGCACCGTCCCAACACACACTCCCGGGGTCAGACAGAGTGATTATTCCTCTCCACGGTCCCAGCAAACACTCCCGGTTTCAGACACAGAGTGAATCTCCCTCCACACCGTCCCGTCACAAACTCCCATGTCAGACACAGAGTGATTATTCCTCTACACGGTCCCATCAAACACTCCCGGTGTCAGACACAGTGTGCATCTCCATCCACACCGTCCCATCACACTCTCCCGGGGTCAGACACAGAGAGATTATTCCTCTACACGGGCCCATCAGACACTCCCGGGGTCAGACACACAGTGAATCTTCCTCCACGCCATCCCATCAAACACTCCCGTGGTCAGACACAGTGTGCATCTCCATCCACACCGTCCCATCACACTCTCCCGGGGTCAGACACAGAGAGATTATTCCTCTACACGGTACCTTCACACACTCCCGGTGTCAGACACAGAGTGATTATTCCTCTACACGTTCCCATCAAACGCTGCCGGGTGTCAGACACAGAGTGATTATTCCTCTACACGGTACCTTCACACACTCCCGGTGTCAGACACAGAGTGATTATTCCTCTACACGGTCCCATGACACACTCCCGGAGTCAGACACAGAGTGAATCTCCGTCCGCACCGTCCCAACACACACTCCCGGGGTCAGACAGAGTGATTATTCCTCTCCACGGTCCCAGCAAACACTCCCGGTGTCAGACACAGTGTGCATCTCCATCCACACCGTCCCATCACACTCTCCCGGGGTCAGACACAGAGTGATTATTCCTCTACACGGGCCCATCAAACACTCCCGGGGTCAGACACAGAGTGAATCTCCCTCCACGCCATCCCATCAAACACTCCCGTGGTCAGACACAGAGTGATTATTCCTCTACACGGTACCTTTACACACTCCCGGTGTCAGACACAGAGTGCTTATTCCTCTACACGTTCCCATCAAACGCTGCCGGGTGTCAGACACAGAGTGATTATTCCTCTACACGGTACCTTCACACACTCCCAGGGTCAGACACAGAGTGAATAACCGTCCGCACCGTCCCAACACACACTCCCGGGGTCAGACAGAGTGATTATTCCTCTCCACGGTCCCAGCAAACACTCCCGGTGTCAGACGCAGTGTGCATCTCCATCCACACCGTCCCATCACACTCTCCCGGGGTCAGGCACAGAGTGATTATTCCTCTACACGGGCCCATCAAAAACTCCCGGGGTCAGACACAGAGTGAATCTCCCTCCACGCCATCCCATCACACTCTCCCGGGGGTCAGACACAGAGTGATTACTCCTCTACACGGTCCCATCAAACACTCCCGGTGTCAGACACAGTGTGAATCTCCTTCCACACCGTCCCATCACACTCTCACGTGGTCAGACACAGAGTGATTATTCCTCTACACGGTCCCAACAAACACTCCCGGGGTCAGACACAGAGTGAATCTCCCTCCACGCCATCCCATCACACTCTCCCGGGGTCAGACACAGAGTGATTATTCCTCTACACGGTCCAAACAAACACTCCCGTGGTCAGACACAGAGTGATCTTTCCTCTACACGGTACCTTCACACACTCCCGGTGTCAGAGACAGAGTGATTATTCCTCTACACGTTCCCATCAAACGCTGCCGGGTGTCAGACACAGAGTGATTATTCCTCTACACGGTACCTTCACACACTCCCGGTGTCAGACACAGAGTGATTATTCCTCTACACGGTCCCATCAAACACTCCCGGTGTCAGACACAGTGTGAATCTCCTTCCACACCGTCCCATCACACTCTCCCGGGGTCAGACACAGAGAGATTATTCCTCTACACGGGCCCATCAGACACTCCCGGGGTCAGACACACAGTGAATCTTCCTCCACGCCATCCCATCAAACACTCCCGTGGTCAGACACAGTGTGCATCTCCATCCACACCGTCCCATCACACTCTCCCGGGGTCAGACACAGAGAGATTATTCCTCTACACGGTCCAAACAAACACTCCCGTGGTCAGACACAGAGTGATCTTTCCTCTACACGGTACCTTCACACACTCCCGGTGTCAGAGACAGAGTGATTATTCCTCTACACGTTCCCATCAAACGCTGCCGGGTGTCAGACACAGAGTGATTATTCCTCTACACGGTACCTTCACACACTCCCGGTGTCAGACACAGAGTGATTATTCCTCTACACGGTCCGATGACACACTCCCGGGGTCAGACACAGAGTGAATCTCCGTCCGCACCGTCCCAACACACACTCCCGGGGTCAGACAGAGTGATTATTCCTCTCCACGGTCCCAGCAAACACTCCCGGTGTCAGACACAGAGTGAATCTCCCTCCACACCGTCCCGTCACAAACTCCCGGTGTCAGACACAGAGTGATTATTCCTCTACACGGTCCCATCAAACACTCCCGGTGTCAGACACAGTGTGAATCTCCTTCCACACCGTCCCATCACACTCTCCCGTGGTCAGACACAGAGTGATTATTCCTCTACACGGTCCCATCAAACACTCCCGGGGTCAGACACAGAGTGAATCTCCCTCCACACCGTACCGTCACAAACTCCCGGTGTCTGACACAGAGTGATTATTCCTCTACAACGCCCATCACACACTCCCGGGGTCAGACACAGAGTGAATATCACTCCACACGGTCCAATCACACACTCCCGGGGTCAGACACAGAGTGATTATTCCTCTACACGGTCCCATCAAACACTCCCGGGGTAGACACATAGTGATTATTTCTCTACACGGTCCCATCAAACACTGCCGCGGTCAGACACAGAGTGAAACTCCCTCCACACGGTCCCATCACACACTCCCGGGGTCAGACACAGAGTGATTATTCCTCTACACGGTCCCATCAAACACTCCCGTCGTCAGACACAGAGTGATTATTCCTCTACACGGCCCCATCAAACTCTCCCGGGGTCAGACACAGAGTGATTATTCCTCTACACGTTCCCATCAAACGCTGCCGGGTGTCAGACACAGAGTGATTATTCCTCTACACGGTACCTTCACACACTCCCGGTGTCAGACACAGAGTGATTATTCCTCTACACGGTCCCATGAAACACTCCCAGGGTCAGACACAGAGTGAATCTCGGTCCGCACCGTCCCAACACACACTCCCGGGGTCAGACAGAGTGATTATTCCTCTCCACGGTCCCAGCAAACACTCCCGGTTTCAGACACAGAGTGAATCTCCCTCCACACCGTCCCGTCACAAACTCCCGGTGTCAGACACAGAGTGATTATTCCTCTACACGGGCCCATCAGACACTCCCGGGGTCAGACACACAGTGAATCTTCCTCCACGCCATCCCATCAAACACTCCCGTGGTCAGACACAGAGTGATTATTCCTCTACACGGTACCTTCACACACTCCCGGTGTCAGACACAGAGTGATTATTCCTCTACACGTTCCCATCAAACGCTGCCGGGTGTCAGACACAGAGTGATTATTCCTCTACACGGTACCTTCACACACTCCCGGTGTCAGACACAGAGTGATTATTCCTCTACACGGTCCCATGAAACACTCCCGGGGTCAGACACAGAGTGAATCTCCGTCCGCACCGTCCCAACACACACTCCCGGGGTCAGACAGAGTGATTATTCCCCTCCACGGTCCCAGCAAACACTCCCGGTGTCAGACACAGTGTGCATCTCCATCCACACCGTCCCATCACACTCTCCCGGGGTCAGACACAGAGTGATTATTCCTCTACACGGGCCCATCAAACACTCCCGGGGTCAGACACAGAGTGAATCTCCCTCCACGCTATCCCATCAAACACTCCCGTGGTCAGACACAGAGTGATTATTCCTCTACACGGTACCTTTACACACTCCCGGTGTCAGACACAGAGTGCTTATTCCTCTACACGTTCCCATCAAACGCTGCCGGGTGTCAGACACAGAGTGATTATTCCTCTACACGGTACCTTCACACACTCCCGGTGTCAGACACAGAGTGATTATTCCTCTACACGGTCCCATGAAACACTCCCAGGGTCAGACACAGAGTGAATAACCGTCCGCACCGTCCCAACACACACTCCCGGGGTCAGACAGAGTGATTATTCCTCTCCACGGTCCCAGCAAACACTCCCGGTGTCAGACGCAGTGTGCATCTCCATCCACACCGTCCCATCACACTCTCCCGGGGTCAGGCACAGAGTGATTATTCCTCTACACGGGCCCATCAAAAACTCCCGGGGTCAGACACAGAGTGAATCTCCCTCCACGCCATCCCATCACACTCTCCCGGGGGTCAGACACAGAGTGATTACTCCTCTACACGGTCCCATCAAACACTCCCGGTGTCAGACACAGTGTGAATCTCCTTCCACACCGTCCCATCACACTCTCACGTGGTCAGACACAGAGTGATTATTCCTCTACACGGTCCCAACAAACACTCCCGGGGTCAGACACAGAGTGAATCTCCCTCCACGCCATCCCATCACACTCTCCCGGGGTCAGACACAGAGTGATTATTCCTCTACACGGTCCAAACAAACACTCCCGTGGTCAGACACAGAGTGATCTTTCCTCTACACGGTACCTTCACACACTCCCGGTGTCAGAGACAGAGTGATTATTCCTCTACACGTTCCCATCAAACGCTGCCGGGTGTCAGACACAGAGTGATTATTCCTCTACACGGTACCTTCACACACTCCCGGTGTCAGACACAGAGTGATTATTCCTCTACACGGTCCGATGACACACTCCCGGGGTCAGACACAGAGTGAATCTCCGTCCGCACCGTCCCAACACACACTCCCGGGGTCAGACAGAGTGATTATTCCTCTCCACGGTCCCAGCAAACACTCCCGGTGTCAGACACAGAGTGAATCTCCCTCCACACCGTCCCGTCACAAACTCCCGGTGTCAGACACAGAGTGATTATTCCTCTACACGGTACCATCAAACAGTCCCGGGTTCAGACACAGAGAGATTATTCCTCTACACGGTCCCAGCAAACACTCCCGGGGTCAGACGCAGAGTCATTATTCCTCTACACGGTCACATCAATCTCTTCCGGGGTCAGACACAGAGTGATTATTCCTCAACACGGTACCATCACACACTCCCGGTGTCAGACACAGAGTGATTACTCCTCTACACGGTCCCATCAAACACTCCCGGTGTCAGACACAGAGTGATTATTCCTCTACACGTTCCCATCAAACGCTGCCGGGTGTCAGACACAGAGTGACTATTCCTCTAAACGGTACCTTCACACACTCCCGGTGTCAGACACAGAGTGATTATTCCTCTACACGGTCCCATGACACACTCCCGGGGTCAGACACAGAGTGAATCTCCGTCCGCACCGTCCCAACACACACTCCCGGGATCAGACAGAGTGATTATTCCTCTCCACGGTCCCAGCAAACTCTCCCGGTGTCAGACACAGAGTGAATCTCCCTCCACACCGTCCCGTCACAAACTCCCGGTGTCAGACACAGAGTGATTATTCCTCTACACGGTACCATCAAACAGTCCCGGGTTCAGACACAGAGAGATTATTCCTCTACACGGTCCCAGCAAACTCTTCCGGGGTCAGACACAGAGTGATTACTCCTCTACACGGTCCCATCAAACACTCCCGGTGTCAGACACAGTGTGAATCTCCTTCCACACCGTCCCATCACACACTCCCGTGGTCAGACACAGAGTGATTATTCCTCTACACGGTCCCATCAAACACTCCCGGTGTCAGACACAGTGTGAATCTCCTTCCACACCGTCCCAACACACACTCCCGGGTCAGACAGAGTGATTATTCCTCTACACGGTCCCAGCAAACACTCCCGGTGTCAGACACAGAGTGAATCTCCCTCCACACCGTACCGTCACAAACTCCCGGTGTCAGATACAGAGTGATTATTCCTCTACAACGCCCATCACACACTCCTGGGGTCAGACACAGAGTGAATCTCCCTCCACACGGTCCAATCACACACTCCCGGGGTCAGACACAGAGTGGTTATTCCTCTACACGGTCCCATCAAACACTCCCGGGGTAGACACATAGTGATTATTCCTCTACACGGTCCCATCAAACACTGCCGCGGTCAGACACAGAGTGAATCTCCCTCCACACGGTCCCATCACACACTCCCGGGGTCAGACACAGAGTGATTATTCCTCTACACGGTCCCATCAAACACTCCCGTCGTCAGACACAGAGTGATTATTCCTCTACACGGCCCCATCAAACTCTCCCGGGGTCAGACACAGAGTGATTATTCCTCTACACGTTCCCATCAAACGCTGCCGGGTGTCAGACACAGAGTGATTATTCCTCTACACGGTACCTTCACACTCTCCCGGTGTCAGACACAGAGTGATTATTCCTCTACACGGTCCCATGAAACACTCCCAGGGTCAGACACAGAGTGAATCTCCGTCCGCACCGTCCCAACACACACTCCCGGGGTCAGACAGAGTGATTATTCCTCTAAACGGTCCCAGCAAACACTCCCGGTGTCAGACACAGTGTGCATCTCCATCCACACCGTCCCATCATACTCTCCCGGGGTCAGACACAGAGTGATTATTCCTCTACACGGTACCTTCACACACTCCCGGTGTCAGACACAGAGTGATTATTCCTCTACACGTTCCCATCAAACGCTGCCGGGTGTCAGACACAGACTGATTATTCCTCTACACGTTCCCATCAAACGCTGCCGGGTGTCAGACACAGAGTGATTATTCCTCTACACGGTACCTTCACACTCTCCCGGTGTCAGACACAGAGTGATTATTCCTCTACACGGTCCCATGAAACACTCCCAGGGTCAGACACAGAGTGAATCTCCGTCCGCACCGTCCCAACACACACTCCCGGGGTCAGACAGAGTGATTATTCCTCTAAACGGTCCCAGCAAACACTCCCGGTTTCAGACACAGAGTAAATCTGCCTCCACACAGTCCCGTCACAAACTCCCGGTGTCAGACACAGAGTGATTATTCCTCTACACGGTCCCATCAAACACTCCCGGTGTCAGACACAGTGTGCATCTCCATCCACACCGTCCCATCATACTCTCCCGGGGTCAGACACAGAGTGATTATTCCTCTACACGGTACCTTCACACACTCCCGGTGTCAGACACAGAGTGATTATTCCTCTACACGTTCCCATCAAACGCTGCCGGGTGTCAGACACAGAGTGATTATTCCTCTACACGGTACCTTCACACACTCCCGGTGTCAGACACAGAGTGATTATTCCTCTACACGGTCCCATGACACACTCCCGGGGTCAGAAACAGAGTGAATCTCCGCCCGCACCGTCCCAACACACACTCCCGGGGTCAGACAGAGTGATTATTCCTCTCCACGGTCCCAGCAAACACTCCCGGTGTCAGACACAGAGTGAATCTCCCTCCACACCGTCCCGTCACAAACTCCCGGTGTCAGACACAGAGTGATTATTCCTCTACACGGTACAATCAAACAGTCCCGGGTTCAGACACAGAGAGATTATTCCTCTACACGGTCCCAGCAAACACTCCCGGGGTCAGACGCAGAGTCATTATTCCTCTACACGGTCACATCAAACTCTTCCGGGGTCAGACACAGAGTGATTATTCCTCTACACCGCCCATCACACACTCCCGGGGTCAGACACAGAGTGAATCTCCCTCCACACGGTCCCATCACACACTCCCGGGGTCAGACACAGAGTGATTATTCCTCTACACGGTCCCATCAAACACTCCCGTCGTCAGACACAGAGTGATTATTCCTCTACACGGCCCCATCAAACTCTCCCGGGGTCAGACACAGAGTGATTATTCCTCTACACGTTCCCATCAAACGCTGCCGGGTGTCAGACACAGAGTGATTATTCCTCTACACGGTACCTTCACACTCTCCCGGTGTCAGACACAGAGTGATTATTCCTCTACACGGTCCCATGAAACACTCCCAGGGTCAGACACAGAGTGAATCTCCGTCCGCACCGTCCCAACACACACTCCCGGGGTCAGACAGAGTGATTATTCCTCTCCACGGTCCCAGCAAACACTCCCGGTTTCAGACACAGAGTGAATCTGCCTCCACACCGTCCCGTCACAAACTCCCGGTGTCAGACACAGAGTGATTATTCCTCTACACGGTCCCATCAAACACTCCCGGTGTCAGACACAGTGTGCATCTCCATCCACACCGTCCCATCATACTCTCCCGGGGTCAGACACAGAGTGATTATTCCTCTACACGGGCCCATCAAACACTCCCGGGGTCAGACACAGAGTGAATCTCCCTCCACGCCATCCCATCACACTCTCACGGGGGTCAGACACAGAGTGATTATTCCTCTACACGGTCCCATCAAACACTCCCGGCGTCAGACACAGAGTGAATCTCCCTCCACGCCATCCCATCACACTCTCCCGGGGTCAGACACAGAGTGATTATTCCTCTACACGGTCCCATCAAACACTCCCGTGGTCAGACACAGAGTGATTATTCCTCTACACGGTACCTTCACACACTCCCGGTGTCAGACACAGAGTGATTATTCCTCTACACGGTCCCATGACACACTCCCGGGGTCAGAAACAGAGTGAATCTCCGTCCGCACCGTCCCAACACACACTCCCGGGGTCAGACAGAGTGATTATTCCTCTCCACGGTCCCAGCAAACACTCCCGGTGTCAGACACAGAGTGAATCTCCCTCCACACCGTCCCGTCACAAACTCCCGGTGTCAGACACAGAGTGATTATTCCTCTACACGGTACCATCAAACAGTCCCGGGTTCAGACACAGAGAGATTATTCCTCTACACGGTCCCAGCAAACACTCCCGGGGTCAGACGCAGAGTCATTATTCCTCTACACGGTCACATCAATCTCTTCCGGGGTCAGACACAGAGTGATTATTCCTCAACCCGGTACCATCACACACTCCCGGTGTCAGACACAGAGTGATTACTCCTCTACACGGTCCCATCAAACACTCCCGGTGTCAGACACAGAGTGATTATTCCTCTACACGGTCCCATGACGCACTCCCGGGGTCAGACACAGAGTGAATCTCCGTCCGCACCGTCCCAACACACTCTCCCGGGATCAGACAGAGTGATTATTCCTCTCCACGGTCCCAGCAAACACTCCCGGTGTCAGACACAGAGTGAATCTCCCTCCACACCGTCCCGTCACAAACTCCCGGTGTCAGACACAGAGTGATTATTCCTCTACACGGTACCATCAAACAATCCCGGGTTCAGACACAGAGAGATTATTCCTCTACACGGTCCCAGCAAACACTCCCGGGGTCAGACGCAGAGTGATTATTCCTCTACACGGTCACATCAAACTCTTCCGGGGTCAGACACAGAGTGATTATTCCTCAACACGGTACCATCACACACTCCCGGTGTCAGACACAGAGTGATTACTCCTCTACACGGTCCCATCAAACACTCCCGGTGTCAGACACAGAGTGATTACTCCTCTACACGGTCCCATCAAACACTCCCGGTGTCAGACACAGTGTGAATCTCCTTCCACACCGTCCCATCACACTCTCCCGTGGTCAGACACAGAGTGATTATTCCTCTACACGGTCCCATCAAACACTCCCGGTGTCAGACACAGTGTGAATCTCCTTCCACACCGTCCCAACACACACTCCCGGGTCAGACAGAGTGATTATTCCTCTACACGGTCCCAGCAAACACTCCCGGTGTCAGACACAGAGTGAATCTCCCTCCACACCGTACCGTCACAAACTCCCGGTGTCAGACACAGAGTGATTATTCCTCTACAACGCCCATCACACACTCCTGGGGTCAGACACAGAGTGAATCTCCCTCCACACGGTCCAATCACACACTCCCGGGGTCAGACACAGAGTGGTTATTCCTCTACACGGTCCCATCAAACACTCCCGGGGTAGACACATAGTGATTATTCCTCTACACGGTCCCATCAAACACTGCCGCGGTCAGACGCAGAGTGAATCTCCCTCCACACGGTCCCATCACACACTCCCGGGGTCAGACACAGAGTGATTATTCCTCTACACGGTCCCATCAAACACTCCCGTCGTCAGACACAGAGTGATTATTCCTCTACACGGCCCCATCAAACTCTCCCGGGGTCAGACACAGAGTGATTATTCCTCTACACGTTCCCATCAAACGCTGCCGGGTGTCAGACACAGAGTGATTATTCCTCTACACGGTACCTTCACACTCTCCCGGTGTCAGACACAGAGTGATTATTCCTCTACACGGTCCCATGAAACACTCCCAGGGTCAGACACAGAGTGAATCTCCGTCCGCACCGTCCCAACACACACTCCCGGGGTCAGACAGAGTGATTATTCCTCTCCACGGTCCCAGCAAACACTCCCGGTTTCAGACACAGAGTAAATCTGCCTCCACACCGTCCCGTCACAAACTCCCGGTGTCAGACACAGAGTGATTATTCCTCTACACGGTCCCATCAAACACTCCCGGTGTCAGACACAGTGTGCATCTCCATCCACACCGTCCCATCAAACTCTCCCGGGGTCAGACACAGAGTGATTATTCCTCTACACGGGCCCATCAAACACTCCCGGGGTCAGACACAGAGTGATTATTCCTCTACACGGTACCTTCACACACTCCCGGTGTCAGACACAGAGTGATTATTCCTCTACACGTTCCCATCAAACGCTGCCGGGTGTCAGACACAGAGTGATTATTCCTCTACACGGTACCTTCACACACTCCCGGTGTCAGACACAGAGTGATTATTCCTCTACACGGTCCCATGACACACTCCCGGGGTCAGAAACAGAGTGAATCTCCGTCCGCACCGTCCCAACACATACTCCCGGGGTCAGACAGAGTGATTATTCCTCTACACGGTACAATCAAACAGTCCCGGGTTCAGACACAGAGAGATTATTCCTCTACACGGTCCCAGCAAACACTCCCGGGGTCAGACGCAGAGTCATTATTCCTCATCACGGTCACATCAAACTCTTCCGGGGTCAGACACAGAGTGATTATTCCTCTACACCGCCCATCACACACTCCCGGGGTCAGACACAGAGTGAATCTCCCTCCACACGGTCCCATCACACACTCCCGGGGTCAGACACAGAGTGATTATTCCTCTACACGGTCCCATCAAACACTCCCGTCGTCAGACACAGAG
>NW_026780032.1:0-58000 GCF_030144855.1 Hypanus sabinus | reverse complement strand
GAGTTTCTGTGCATTTCACATGAAATGAATAACTAGTGAGAGAGAACGACAGCAGTGCAGAGACAATCAACCAACTGGAGACATTCAGTCGAATAATATGAAAATGTTAGTTTACATTTATACTTGATTGTCGCCGGTGAAGTGTGGTTCATTTTAGATCCACCTGGCTCTAGTGCAATGTGAGAGTATGTGGTTCATTTTCTAGATTGAGAGTGTGGGCTTCTGTATGTATCACTCTCTGGTTCAGTATGAGATAATACATTTCATTCTGTATCTGTCCGTCTCTACTGCAGTGTGAAAGTGGGGATTATGGGTGTCATTCTTTATCTGTTCGTCTCTTCTCGAGCATTACGTGTGTCGTCTCAGTGCTGTACCTGTGAGCCTCTGATTCAGTGTGTGCGGGTCTATCTTCTTCATTCTTTCCCGCTGTTCCTCAAATTCAGAAAATACTCTTAAAATAGATTCTTTATTCCCTGAGCTATTTTTAGAACAAGAGTCTCCTGCAGTCGATTTATGTTAAAATTGTGAGAGAGACAGTGCACTGATGAATAACGACGGCTGTATGAAGCAGTACATCCTGTTTAATAGAGTCATGCGGCAAACAGACCATTCGGCCCGGCATTTTTGTGCTTGCGACTCTTGTTCACACATAGGGCCAATAGAACAGTACTAGATCTGTAAAATTTCTGTGGTTTGACAAAACAATCTCTGAAATGTTGAATGAAAATAAGGCAAATAAATATTTTAAATAATTTAATCAGATAAGTGCATAACTAGATTAATAAACTGAACGAAATAAAACTATTAGAAGCACCAAGTTTCATGTTTGAGCAGGAGTTACGGGTGATTGATAAGCTTGTGGGTTAATGTAGAACCCATTTTGTTAAGGACCATTTTTTTTTCAACATGGTCCCTTCCTACATTTACACACTTAGTCCAGCGGTCGTGAAGCATACGGATTCCTTCATTGTAGAAGTCGCCGTCCTGGACCTCCAGAAGTGGTCCACAGCACGGGTGATTGATGAGTTCGAAGGAGATGAATTATACAGTTCACGTTACATGCACGTGCATTTCAGCACTTTGAGTGATTATGTAGAAAGTTTGAAGTTAATAACTCATCATAACTCATTGAAAAATAAATGCACTAGTTTTCCAATGTTGACTCCTTCTACCTCAGGCCACGAAATTATCAATCACCCCTGGTGTAGACATTTCTCTCACAGTTCTAAATGCGCCCTTCACCCTGTATTCTGCACTCTTATATTTGCCGATTCTGTCACATATTCCTCAGTGTGCACCTGACCTTGAATTAACTAGAGTTATTTCCCACTCACAAAAATATAATATTCATTTCGATTTACTTATGACAGCTTCAGACTGCTCTGCAATATGCCATGCATTTTTCATTGATAAAATTGTGACAGCCTTGTTCTGTGCAGCACTGAGAGAGTTTGTGAGTGGGAATGGGAGGGGAGCTCAAGTTTCACATTTGGAATCATCCAAAGCTACACACTGCAGCACGCGGTTGATGGAATAATCCTGAGAATTTGGCGTCACTGATTACGTCACTGACCAGCCGGGAATGTTCCTCTCGTCGGGGACATGATGGGCGGAAGAGTTACTCCAGTGTTGCAGGATACAGTGTCCTATATTACACCCATCAGTGCAGGAGAACGAGATGAATGGGGGTGAATGGACAGAAGATGATGAATAGACTGATATCACAATGTGAACACATCACCTGGACGTGTTGGGATCATGGAACAACAGAGAACAGGAACAAGCCCTGTGATTCACCACTCCTGCGCTCAACAAGATACCGAATGAGACTAAACTCTGTTGACTGTACATGACCCATCTCCAATCATCCACTGCGTGTTCATGTGCTACGCCAACAACGTCGTAAACCACAATGTATTACCGACTGCCACACAGGACAGATTTTCCAGTCACCCACCATTATCTGTGGAAAATCCAAACTTGTCCCGCATCTCCTCTGGTGTTAAATACAGACCATCAAACACTAGATATTTCTACCTTGGCCACAATAATTAACCTACTTGGCCTCTCATAACTCTATCATGTTCCGCCAGATTTCCCCTCAGTCTCTGTGCTTAGAAAGGCGAGGTCGATGGACCATCCAACAGTCCTCTCGTTACAGACCCGAAGTGGAGGGAGTGAGCAGTTTCAATTTCACTGGTGTTAACCTCTTTGAAGATCCATCCCGGGTCCAATATATTGATTCAATCTCAAAGGGAGCACGACTGCGGCGATCGTTCATTCAGAGCTTGAGAGGAATCGGTCTGTCACGCAGGACTCTCGTACATTTCGACAGATGTACCGTGGAGAGCATTGTAACTGAAAGCATCACCGTCCGCCATGGAGGGGCCACTGCACAGGATCAGCATATTGGTAGAAGAAATTAAAGCTTTGAATCTTTTCGAAATGCAAACAGAAAATACATACAGAAGCTCAGCCGCAAAGGGACCTGGGAGCTCCTGTGTAACAGTCCATAAAGGGGAATTTGCAGGTGGAGTCTGCGGTGAAGAAGGCGTGCAATGTGAGCGTGGATTTCCTGAGAACCAGAAGATAGAAGCAAGAAAATAAAGTTGAAACTTTATAAAGTACTGGAGTATTATGAGCAGTTCCTTATCGTAGATGTGTTTGACTGGAGTTTGTTCAAATCAGTTTCAAGAATGCGATTCAAGGATTGGATGGCGTGCCATCTGAAGAACGTTTGATCGCTTTGGGTCTGTATTTACTGGAATGCAGAAAAAAATAGGAGTGGCCACATTGAAAACTATCGAATAGTCAAAGGTCTTGATAGAGTGGATGTGGAGAGGATTTTATGGAAGGCAATCCTTTAAAAACAGAATTGAGTAAGAATTCCCTCAGCCAGAGAGTTGTGAATCAGTGGAATTATTTACCACAGTCATATGTGTACTCCAAGTATTTCTGTATATTTAATGCACTGTGTGATATATTCCACATTGTTCAGGACATGAGCGGATGAGGGTGGAAGACAGAAGACTGCAGCTGAAAGGAAAATTGGATCAGCCATGATGGAATGGCAAAGCGCGCTCGATGTAACAAATGGTTTAATTCTACTCCTACATATTATGGTCTCATGGTCTTATGCAATTTCTGGTTAAACAGCCGATGAATGACACCTTCTCAAAGGCCTTCTGAAAATCCAAGAGCACAACATCCAACGATTCTCATGATTGACACAACCAAGGTAAACCGGACGTGTTCGGGCTATGGGACAAATTTGTGAAAGATAGGTGGAAGCGTTGGTAGTGCTGAGGAGACAATGTGATTGCAGAAGGACACAGGCAAATTTGAAGAAAGAGCAAAAATGTGCAGATGGAATACAATATTCCATGGATTAATAACTGGAAATATGATGTTGTAGCTATTAGTGAAACATGATAGCAGGAGGGGTCTGATTGGCAACTAAATATTCCTGGATTTCGTTGCTTCAGGTTTGATAGAATCGAAGTAAAAAGAGAAGGAGGTGTTGCATTGCTTGTCTGAGAAGATATTACAGCGGTGCTTTGGCAGGATAGACTAGAGGGCTTATCTAAGGAAATATTTGGGTGGAATTGAGGAATGGGAAAGGTGTAGTAACACTTATAGTGGTGTTTTATAGAACACCTAATAGGGAGCGAGAATTGGAGGAGCAAATGTGCAGAGAGATAGCAGATATTTATAGTAAGCAGAAGGTTGTGATTGTGGGAGATTTTAATTTTCCGGACATAGACTGAAAAGCACATACTCTTAAAGGGGTAGATGGTTTGTAGTTTGAAAAATGTGTGCAGGATAGTTTTTTTTTTTGCAGCAATACATAGAGGTACCGACTAGAGAAGGGAGCAGTGTTGGATCTCCTATTAGGGAATGAGATAGGTCAGGTGACGGACGTATGTGTTGGGGAGCACTTCGGGTCCAGTGATAACAACACGATTAGTTTCAATATAATTATGGAGAAGGATAGGACTGGGCCAAGGGTGTAGATTTTAGATTGGAGAAAGGATAACTTTGAGGAGATGCGAAAGAATTTAGAAGGAGTGGATTGGGACAATTTGTTTTATGGGAAGGATGTAATAGAGAAATGGAGGTTATTTAAAGGTGAAATTTTGAGTGTACAGAATATTTATGTTCCTGTTAGGTTGAAAGGAAATGCTAAAAGTTTGAGAGCGCCATGGTTTTCAAGGCATATTGGAAACTTGGTTCGGAAAAAGAGGGAGATCTACAATAAATATAGGCAGAATGGACTTGTTACTTGTGCTGAACGAACCAGATGGAAATGGGATCCAGAGCTGAACCCCGCTCCCCCACCCCCGGGAAATATGCTGCTAATGAGAGAGAGAAAAAGATGAAGAACAGACTTCTGCTACAGATAAGAGAGTGAGACGAAGGATTTACGTATTATGGCTTCTTCAATTATTATTTACCTTGTTCTACAAGGACTCTCCTTTGCTCGTTTACATTCCTGAGGAGAGAGCAGGGAGTGGACTAGTTTGATGGACATGGACATGTGGAGTTGATGGATAGCTGATACCCAGTCAATGGGGATAAAAGCCGGGTCTGGGGAGACACCTTCAGACACCCCAGTGGACATTGAAAAGAGTGTTGTGCACCCACAGGAAAATGGGGACTGGAGGAACGGTTCAGGAGAATCGCTCTGGGACACGGTGTATGAAGGCAGCCCAGTGGGGACGTGTGTGTGTCCGCCGCCCTTGCCTGGGTGACGAGTCCATCACCGAGGAACGGTCAAGCCTGGAACGAAAGGGTCAAAACCGATTACCCCAACGGTACAACGGAACTAGACGACGGATGGTCTGCCTGCTGCGTTGCTCATCTCTCTCTCTCTCTCTCTCTCTCTCTCTCTCTCTCTCTCTCTCTCTCTCTCTCTCTCTCTCTCTCTCTCTCCTCTCTCTCTCTCTCTCTCTCTCTCTCTCTCTCTCTCTCTCTCTCTCTCTCCTCTCTCTCCCTCTCTCTCTCTCTCTCTCTCTCTCTCTCTCCTCTCTCCTCTCTCTCTCTCTCTCTCTCTCTCTCTCTCTCTCTCCCCAACATTGCAACACAACAACTACCTCAGCGAGAACTGACCTGAACTCTGTATTCTCTTATGACAAGTCATTACCCCTAGACTTCGATAGATCTCGTTTTTACTGTTGGTTCCTCTGAAACATGGCTATTGGATGGCTGCCATTGGGTCTGAACGTCCAATGATATACGGTGTATCGGAAGTTAGGTCAGTAGGCAGAGCGGGTGGTTTGGTCCTGTGTATAATGTTATTTCATTGGAACGGGATGATATAGGATCGGAAGGTGTGGCGTCCTTATGGGCTGAGTTAAGAAATGACAAGGGTAAGAGGTCACTAATGACAGTTGTATACAGGCCTCCAAACAAAAGCCGGGATGTGGTTTACAAATTTCAGAAGGAGATACAAAAGGGCAGTCAGAGGGGTGTGTCATGATCATCGTCGGTGATTTCAACATGAAAGTAGATTGGGAGAAACAGTACTGGACCCCAAGAGACAGAGTTTGTAGATTGTCTAAGGGATGGCTTTTCAGAACAGCTTGTTGCTGAAGCCCATTATAGGATAGACTCTGCTGCATTCTGTGTTGTGCAATGGTCCGGAGGTGAGCTCAAGGTTCATGAACTTTTAGGGAACAGTGATCACAATATGATTGAACTTACATTGAAATTTGAGAAAAAGAAACAAAATTCCACTGCGGCGGTGTTTCAGTGGAATAAAGGAAATTACAATGTAGAAGAGGGGAACTGACAGAATGTGACTGGAAAGGGACACTTGCAGGAAGCACGGTAGAGAAGCAATGGCCGGAGCTTGTGCGAAAAATGAGGGAAGTGCAAGACAGATAAATTTCCAAATACGAATCCATTTCAGATTATTGTCATTTCGAAAACACAAATGCGATGTAGTTAAAAAATGAGACAACGTTCCTCCAGAATGATACCACAAAAGCACATGACAAAACAAACTACACCAGAAAGTCCACATAACGCTTGGCAATCCCCAATCCAGAGTCCGGAGAGGCTGCTGCGTATTAATATCGCACTTCTGTCTTAGCGCATTCCCTGGAAAGGAGCTCCAAATCCACCAGACAAACAAGACCAAAAACTAAAGCTGCAAGTCCTGCACAAAACCACATTTTCGAAGGGAAGAAGGTCACCACCGTGGCTGACAAGTGAAGTCAGAGCCAATCTAACAGCAAAAGAGAGGGCATGCAAGGAAGCCTGAGCTAGTGGGAAGATAGAGGATTGTGGAGCTTTTAAAAAACATACAGAAGGAAACTAAGAAGCTCATTCTGAAGGAAACTATGAATTATGAGAGGAAAATGCCGACTACTATCAAAGAAGATACTAAAAGATTGTTAAGTAAATAAAGGGTAAAGGAGAGTAGAGGGTAGATATATAACATAGAATCATAACATTCCGCCTGGGGTCTCAGGTCCTGTGACAGACAGATCCCTGCACAGACACACAAACACACACACACATACACACACACACACACACACACACACACACACACACACACACACACACACACACACACACACTGCGCTATGTTTCAGTCGAATCACGTTCCCCTCACCGGCGTGGAGGAACGAGAGAGCGAGTTCAACGTGAGAGATATTGGGAGTAAAACACCGTGAGCGTCACTGAAAAGGATGAATCAGAAAAAACGGAGAGAATGGAGAAAAGGGAGAGGATTCTTCCTAACTGGACCAACCCAGAGTAAAACGCTGTCATATGTGATGGAGATTATTAAAATAAAACGGGCGGGACCTGACTATAGACCCTCCATTACAGCTGAGGTGATCGCTACATATTACATATTTGATGAAGGACACATTTCACCTGTACGGGGTAAACAGCGAGTGAAATATATCATCGCAAAGCGCATGCGCATTTCAGAGCGCTCAGTTGTTACCCGTGGTTCTACATATCGGCAAGTGGATAGATTATGGAGGAAACATGGTGTTTGACTGAAATCTCCGGCAGAAACCAACAAGTCGCTCTATTATTTAAGGAATTTGGTTAACAGTTTCAGCGGGTATTTCACCGCGTTCTTCAGCTCCTCTCTGAACTTGCTCTGAGTCACGGCGTAAATACATGTGTTGGTGCAGGAGCTGAGGATCTGCAGCATCGTCGCCGTGGATTCTGCGATATAAATCGGATCCGTGCCCGTGTAACGAGGGATGTTTGCAATCAGTACGTAGAGATCAAAAACCAGCAGAGTTAACCACAGAAATATAAAACTACCGGTTATACTGAATAGTAAAACGACCGATTTCCTTCGGTTCTCCATCTCCGGGTCCTTGTCATTCTTCCCGTTACTGCGGCCCCGGAGCCCCATCCGGACTTTACTGGCGGAAAAAATCCGTCTAACTGTCAGAGCATTAAGCAATAAAATCAGAACAAACGGGAGACAAGGCATGAAAATGCGATGAATCACAAGAAGTGCGGCCCACGAGGGAGACGTATAGAAACTCTCTTTGGTGACACAGCCACAGAAAACTCCATCAATTATCACCAAAGGCTCCAATGTAAAGTAGAAAGGGACACTTTCTGAACAGCCCAGAACACTCACTGTCCCGATAACCACAGCGGCCGTTCTTTCGGTACAATATTTAGTTTTCAGCTTTTCACAACAAATGGCCACAAATCTGTCACAGGTGAACGCGACTGTCAGCCAGACAGAGACCCCGGTGCTTGCTAACAGCAGGCAACGAACAACCCTACAAACGGGAGTACTATAGAGGAAGGAAGACCTGAAGTATATGAAAAACAGTCCACTTCAGCAGAGGGTCAGAGATAACGACCAGGAGATCGGCCGCTGCCATTCCCAGCAGGTACCGAGTGATGCATTTGGAGAGACCGCACTGTCCGGTGATCCGCGCTCTCTGGAGAGACCGCACTTTCCTCGGGATAGGATAACAATCGCCACCAGGTTAACTGCAAAAGAAAGGGGAAAACAAAACAGTGAAGTTACTGACCTGGCAGGGCAATAGATAAAAATTATTACTATTAAACTTCATCTTGCTTTTATTTTCTGCTTCAAATGGTGGAAACTGGACCAAGAACATATGACCCCGCTAACAGTGTGCAATATCGGCGTGACAGAGAACTCTCCGCGAGTTTTGTAAATGGGTTCAAACTGGGTGAATTCCCAAACCGACCAGACGACAGCTGGTTAAATGTTTCCTGGCCGCAAAAAGGATTGGGTTTGATATACCAACGTCACTGGTCTGAGCCGCACAGGAATGAAATGAAATCCACATCGGCGGTTCCCTCTGCTCATATTTCTAACATAAATGAGCCATTCGAGTTGTTCCATCACCCAGTCAGGCTATTCACAGTCGATTTATACGGAGATGCTGTGCAGCCCTGTGTCCTCATGTGTCGACTTTTGACATCACAATTTTTACAGGACATCGAGACAGCGGAAAGGATATCAGTCAAAGGCAGCATCTCGGCTCAAATATGGAGCTCTGTCTGCTCCGAAAGCAATGGTATTAATACTGTCAGCACCTTCCGCCCATGACCGAAATGCGGGACCGGGCGGGTGGCTGCGGAAACAAGTAGCGAGAGAAATACTTCAGAACATCGGAATTAACTCTCAGTTTCTGCCGTTTGCAGGAGTGACAGCGGCTTACCGGGAATTCCAACGGCTGGAATAACAGGGTAGTAAATGTCTTCTATCCGCAAGATTACTGGATATCCCATTTGACTGACGCAGTGAACGTGATTGCTCTGAATTCCACAGCTCGGCAAGACACTCTGGGCTGACGTACAGAAACAGGCTCTGATTTATGCAGGGGATCGATCTCCAGTGACAAGGTCCCACCTCTGACCATTGTTACTGAACAAACAAATTACATCACCGGCAGTGTCTCAGGTGAAAATGCTGTGGTAATGTGACATTAACACGTCAGTATTATTGGCATAACCTCAGTCAGATCCCTCTGTGTAATTGGAGCAAAATGTGTAATGAGACCAGTAACTGAGCAATGAGCGGCTCTATTTCCAACACTCCACAGTTGTATTGACAGCGGTCACGACTGTCCCCATTTTCCAAGCTGAAACTTTCACTCAGATTCTCTTTCCACAAGCATTCCGGAATCGATGCTTACAGCATTTTCAGCAATTTTCACGGTCAGGCCTGAAATTTCATCTACGGTTAGATCCGGTTTCCACTCAGTTCGGATCCAGGGACACATGAAAACCCCTCCCAGTCTCTTCCTGCAGACTTTCATTTTAGTTTTACACAGCAGCTCCACGTTGTCCGTTCACCCGGTTTACCCGCTGTGTACAGAGACACCCTGTCCAGTTCCCCATCAGACACCAAACACTCCCACCGTCCCATTATGTGCCATTAGATATAAAACATTCCAGCGGTGTACAGAGACACTCTGTCCATTTTCCCATCAGACACCAAACCCACCCCACCCCGCCCCATTATGTGCCAGCAGATGTAAAACATACGCGTTGTGTACAGAGACACCCTGTCCAGGTCTTCATCAGACATGGAGAACATCGATGTTCTCGTCTTTGAAAGTGTTGGTTTAAATTTATCCTTGATTGTCGCCGGTGAAGTGTGGTTCATCTTATATCCACCTGGCTCTAGTGCAATGTGAGAGTATGGGGTTCATTTTCTAGATTGAGAGTGTGGGCTTCTGTATGTATCACTCTCTGGTTCAGTATGAGATAGTACATTTCATTCTGTATCTGTCCGTCTCTACTGCAGTGTGAAAGTGGGGATTTTCGGTTTCATTCTTTATCTGTTCGTCTCCTCTCGAGCATTACGTGTGTCGTCTCAGTCCTGTACCTCTGAGTCTCTGATTCAGTGTGAGCGGGTCTATCTTCCTCATTTTTCCCGCTGTTCCTCAAATTCAGAAACTACTCTGAAAATAGATTCTTTATTCCCTGAACTATTTTTAGAACAAAAGTCTCTTGCAGTCGATTTATGTTAAAATTGTGAGAGAGACAGTGCACTGATGAATAATGACGGCTGTATGATGCAGTACATCCTGTTTAATAGAGTCATGCGTCAAACCGACCATTCGGCCCGGCATTATTCTGCTTGTGTCTCTTGTTAACACATAGAGCCAATAGAACAGTACACGATCTGTAGAATTTCTGCGGTTTGACAAAACGATCTCTGAAATGTTGAATGAAAATAAGGAAAATAAATGTTTTAATTAATTTAATCAGGTAAGTGCATAACTAAAGTAATAAACTGATCGAAATAAAACCCATAGAGGCACCGAGTTTCATGTTTGAGCAGGATTTACTAGCGGCGATTGTTAAGTTTGTGGATTATGTAGAACCCATTTTGTTATGGACCATTTTTTTCGACATGGTCCCCTCCTACATTTACACACTTAGTCCAGCGGTCGTGAAGCGTACGGATTCCTTCATTGTAGAAGTCGCCGTCCTGGACCTCCAGAAGTGGTCCACAGCACGGGTGATTGATCAGTTCGAAGGAGATGAATTATACAGTTCACGTTACATGCACGTGCATTTCAGCACTTTGAGTGATTATGTAGAAAGTTTGAAGTTAATAACATCATAACTCATTGAAAAATAAATGCACTAGTTTTCCAATGTTGACCGTCTACCTCAGGCCACGAACTTATCAATCACCCCCCTGGTGTAGACGTTTCTCTCACAGTTCTAAACGCGCCCTTCACCGTGTATTCTGCACTCTTATTTTCGCCTATTCTGTCACATATTCCTCAATGTGCACCTGTCCATGAATTAACTAGTTATTTCCCGCTCACAAATAATATAATACTCATTTCGATATACTCATGACAGCCTCAGACTGCTCTGCAATATGCCATGCATTTTTTATTGATAAAATTGTGACAGCCTTGTTCCCTGCAGCACTGAGGGAGTTTGTGAGTGGGAATGCGAGGGAAGCTCAAGTTTCACATTTGGAATCATCCAAAGCTACACACTGCAGCACGCGGTTGATGGAAGAATCCTGAGAAATTGATTGAGTCACTGATTACGTCACTGCGCAGCCGGGAATGTTCCCTCCATCAGGGACATGATGGGCGGAAGAGTTACTCCAGTGTTGCAGGATACAGTGTCCTATGTTACACCCATCAGTGCAGAAGACCGAGACGAATGAGGATGAATGGATCTAAGATGATGAACAAACTGATGTCACAATGTGAACACATCACTTGGACATGTTGGGATCACGGAACAGCGGAGAGCAGGAACAATCCCTGTGATTCACTGCTCCTGCGCTGAACAAGATACCGAATGAGACTAAACTCTGTTGACTGTACATGACCCATCTCCATTCATTCACTGCCCACTTGATTTAGGTACTTCGGTGTGAAAGAACTTAAGACTCCTTGGATATGCAGGGGTTAACCTAATCGCTTTTGAATGCTCTTGAACGTTAGCTGAGCTCTGAGTTGCAAATCTTAGAATCCAGTCCTTGCTAAAGTGTAAACAAGAATGAATGCTCTGGCACCATATTTACGTCATGCTCTTGCTTGTTGAAAATTAGTCCGAAGTTCAAAGTCAGGATGTTTGTTAAAATCTAGTCCTGAGTTCACAGACAAGCAATCATATTCTTAAGTGTTTCTAGTCACCTACGCTGTATCTATATAATAAATTGGGTCTGCAAGATAAGTAGAGTCCCTAAGCACCGCTTTTAGGTGGAAGGAGGCTCTCCATCATATCCTTTAGTCTGACACAATTCTCTGAGTCCGCCTGATTTATTCTATCTGTTGCTCCTCAGATTTTTCCAAAACACTTGGCCACAATAATTCACCTTCTAGGCCTCTCATAACTCTACCACCTTCTGCCAGATCTCCCCCAGCCTCTGTGCTCAGGAAGGCGAGGTCGAGGGACCATCCAACAGTCCTCTCATTGGCAGACCGGAGGTGGAAGGAGTCAGCAGTTTCAATTGCATCGGTGTTAACCTGTTTGAGGATCCATCCCGGGCCCAGTATATTGATGCAATCTCAAAGGGAGCACGACTGCGGCTGTATTTCATTCAGAGTTTGAGAGGAATCGGTCTGTCACGCAGGACTCTCGCACAATTCGACAGATGTACCGTGGAGAGCATTCTAACTGAAAGCATTACCGTCGGCCATGAAGGGGCCACTGCACAGGATCAGAACAGTCTGCTGGAAGATGTTTTCTCAGAATGCTGCATTATCGGCACTAACCTCCCAAGCACCCTAGACACCTTCAAAAGACGATGCCTCAAAATCTGTATCCATCAGTTTAGAGCTCACCCCACTCCCCTCGCTCGCCGAGAGGGCACAGGGGCCCGACCACACGCACTCAGCGTTTCAGGAGCAGCTTCTTCCATCCGCAATAGGATTTGAGAATGGAGATCGATCCACTGATGAAATCTTCCTCTGTATTTTTCTCTTTCGCTCTGCACGATATATATAATTTATTTCTGTACACACTCTAGTTGTTGTAATTTATAGCTGTGTTATTCTGTAATGGAATGCATGGTTACCACATGACGACAAAAGCACGTGACACGCATCCGGGTCCTGTCTGACTGCAGCTGTGACAGACGGAATGACCCGAATGACGGGACCTGTGATGACGACGTTGCTTTCTTGAGGAGGCGCCTCCTAAGGCTGGGAGGAAGGAGCTCAAGAACGAAATTAGGAGAGCCGGAAGGAGCCATGAGAAGGTCTTGATGGACAGGATTAAGGAAAACCCCAAGGCATTCTACAAGTATGTGAAGGGGGAGGGGATAGGAAGTGAGAGAATAGGACCAAACAAGTGTGACAGTGGAAAAGAGTGCATAGAACCGGGGGAGATAGCGGAGGGTACTTGATGAGTAGTTTGCTTCAGTATTCACAACGAAATATGGATCTTGGCGATTGGATGGATAACCTATAGCGGACTGAGAACTCTGAGTATGTATATATTAAGGAAATGGATGTGCTGGAGCATTTGTTAAGCATCAAGTTGGAGAAGCCTCCGGCTCTTGTTAAAAGCCGACAGCAGCAACGCTCCCGAAATCAACCAACGCCACATCGACGATTGCACATTTGCTGCTTCCCGCACTCGTGCAGAGCTCGTCGATTTATTTAACTTTGCCTCCGACATCCACCCTGCTCTCAAACCTACCCGGTCCACTTCCGACTCCTCGCTTCCCTTCTCCATCTCTGCCTCCACCTCGGAGGACAGTCTATTCACCGGTATATTTAATAAATCTACAGACTCACAGCTGTCCGGACGGTACCTCTTTCCACCCTGTTACTTGTGAATAATGCCACCCCTTCTTTCAGCTCCTCCGTCCCCTCTGTATCTGCTCTCAGGCCGAGGCTTTTCATTCCAGAGAAACTGAGATGTCCTTCTTCTTCAAAGAAAGGTGCTTCCTCTCCCACAACATGAACGCTGCCTCACCCGCATCTCTTCCATTTCACGAACATCTGCCCTTACACCACCCTCCCGCCGCCCCATAACGTATAGAGTTCCTCTTTTTCTCACTTATCACACCGCTAGCCGCATTCTACACATAATTGTACGAGGCTTCCACCACCTCCAACAGGATCCCACCGCCGAGCACATCTTTCCATCCTCATACAACTCCCGACCATTTCTGCTTTCTGCAGGGATGACACCGAATGTGACTTCCTTGTCCTGATCTTCCTCCTGACAATTATCATTGCAACTAGAACAAGCGCAACATCTGCCCTTACACCCCCTCCCTCAGGGCCCAAACAGTTCTTCCAGGTGTGGCGACACCTCACCTGCGGGTCTGTTGGGGTCATCTACTATATCCGGTCGTTGAGAGCTCCTATATATCAGTGAGACCCAACGAAGATCGGAAGACCACTCCCCCTCGTCGAGCACCTGCCACGAAAAGCGTTGGCCTCCCCTTTCGATTCTACTTCCGGTTCCCATTCTGACATGTCAGTCCGTGTCCTCCTCTACAGCCAAGGCGGCGACACACAGGTTCTAGTACTGACACCTTGTATTCCGTCAGGGTAGCCTCCAATATCCTGGCATGAACATCGATTTCTCTAATGGCTGGTCATTGCCCACACTCAACCCCACAACCTCTTCCCCATTCCGCATTCATGTCTCCCTTTCACAGCTTCTCTTCTCACCTGATCATCCCCACCCTCTGGTGCTCACCCCTAAACAATCCCACCTACCTCCCCCCCCACACACTCTTCCCTTTTTTCTATGGACTTCATTCTGATTCAACCTTCTCCAGACATTTATTTCTTTCACCAATCAACTTCCCAGCTCTTTGTTTCACCACTCCCTCTCTTCCTCTTGCATCTATCAAGTGCCACGTTAACTTTTTCCTCCCCTGCCGCAGTGTTTTAATCTGACTCCTCCCCTTCCTTTCCGGTACCGATGAAGGGTCTCAGCCCGAAAAACAATGATTGTTCACTCTTTTCCGTAGATGCTGCCTGACCTGCTTAGTTACTCTAGCATTTTGCGTGCGTTGCTTTGGATTTCCAGCATCTGCAGACTTTCTGGTGTTTGGTATATCTGTCCGAATTTATTTACCCGCAACGCCACGGAGCCGACAAGAAGGCAGACATAGCTGCGAGTGCTCATGGGTACACCTTTTGTTGTAAGGAAGTGGGAGGATCTAAAGGAGAAATGATTGAGAGTGAGGACAAGCTCCGCCAGACGGAGGAGAGTGATGGTGGAATGCAACTCGTTGGTCTGGTGTCCAAATAGAAATGGAGAGCTTTGGGAACTTCCTTGTGAGGGATGGGGGTGTATAGGGACTGGGCATCGATAATATGATATGGGTCAGTGCACCAGACAACATTGAGTTGATCCAAAGCGTGTGAGCTGTCATGGATGTGTATAGGAAGGGAATGAACTACGGGGATGAAACTGAGTCAGTGTATACAGATATGAGATCAGCGGGGCAGAACTAGCTGTGACAATGGGTCTACCTGAACAGGCAGGATTGTGGGTCTTGAGTACGAGTTAGAAACTGGAGACGCCGGGTGCGGGAACTATGAAGGCGTTGCAGTGGAAGTTGATCCCCAGAGTGAATAAGGTCAGTGCTGGTGTGGCGGACAATGGCCTGGTGCTCCGCGGTGGGGTCCTGTGGAGGAGTAAGCTGGACAAGATGTCTGAGCGCTGTCGCTGGGCTTCCGTCAGGTAGATTTGTCTGAACGAAAATTGATATGCCTGAATTTTAAAGCAATTATCAAGATCTGATCGCGTCGAATATTAGAGGTGAATTCCTGATTTCACTACAGCTCAAGTTAAAAGCATACTAGCGATAACTGAACTGAAATTCCAGCTAATCTGAACTTTCTGCAGCTTTGTTTTTGGAGAGGGCAACGTGAAGCAAAGTGGCACGGCATATTGAGGAATTTCGAGATAAGTTTCCTATTCAGGAAATTGCGAACGTCTGGTTACTAGTTCAATGTTTCTGAAGTGAGGTAGCAACTCTGTATTGTACAGTATGTTTCCAGAAACGCCGAATTAAACCAAGGGGTAATTTTACCGTTGGGGCTCGATTCATAATCTGCTGCTCTACTGATTGGGATGTGTGTGCAAAGTGATTTGGAATGACATTTAATTGTCCGTTTAAGTGGGCACTGTTCACTGTCAGCGCGTCACTTTAATTGTGAGTTACTACTGGGTAGATAGCCTTAAGAAAAGTTAACTGAATTGAATTGAATATATTTGAAAGGCAGAACTGCTGGGAACAACAACGTTTTCAGGAAGTTCAATTTATTCATGCGCTTGTAGAGCAGGTTTGAATTTATTTTCGGAATGGGAAAACTATTTGACCCTTTCAACTGAGCGGCATAGATCTCTAAAATGTTTCAAAACTGAAATAGCGGGGGAGAACAGAAGAGCTTTCATCTGCTCTCTGAATCTGGTCTGGGTCACTCCGTAGATAAATGTATTCGTGCAGATGCTGAAATTCTGAATCACAGAACCCCAAATGTGTGTCAAATTTTAGACAAGTAGAGCCGACCAAAATCATATCTGATCGGTAGACTGGGGCTTCGGTGTTTGCTGAAACTTGGTAGCTTCAGCCAGACAGAACAATAGAGACAATAAGTCTACCAGCAACGTGCTGATACAGTCGGCAAAGCGGAAAAGTAACTGAACAGAAATCTCCAAAGATGAGAGAATGAGAATGGATGTAGGGATTGGCAGACTCGGCCAGGTCACTCCAAAAGTTTAGATAATGGGCACTTCCACAATGGATCTCTGTGTTTGTAAGACCGGATATTAGGGTGATTTAAATGTGGAAGGTAAAATACATTTTACAGAAAAGAAATTACCCGAGCAATCTAATCTATAATAGAAAAATGAATGTTTTTCTTCTGAAATAACTGAAGGACAGAACTGCTGGGAGAAGTAACGTTTTCAGGGAGTTCAATTCATCAATATGCTTGTAGAGCAGATCTGATTATATTTCTGAATTGATTAATTATTTGACCCTTTCAACTGAGCGGTACAGGCTTCTAAAATATTTCAAAATTAACACAGCTGGGGAAAACATAAGAACTTTCACCTGCTTTCTGAATTTTGTCTGGGTCACACCGTAGATAAATGTATTCGTGCAGCTGCTGAAATTCTGAATCACAGAACCCCAAAACTGTGCTTGAAAAAGCCGAATGGACGTTTCCAGGTCTGTGTAGAGGCATCGCATGAGAATGAAGACCAGAGTGGTTGTCGCCCAACAGAGAAGGAAACTCGCCGACAGGCTGAATAGCAGAATGATGGATTGTCTCCGACTCTCCATCTCCGGATCTCGCTGTTTCCCGCAATTTCCCCGTCCCTTCAGCCCCTTGCGGACCCTGCTCGCCGCCAGTATCTGTCTGACGGTCAGAGCATTGAGGGTCAAAATGAGGAAGAAAGGAAGTAGCGGATTCAACAGACGGTCCACCCAATAAAACCCCTCAAACGATGGCGAGAAAGGCACTACAGGTCTACTGAAACAAATCCAATTACCCCTCACCAACAACGCTATTCTTTCCATATACATGAAATAAAATGGTATGTTTTTAAAAAAGAAGCCGAGAGATAGTGCGCCCATCACCACACCCGCAATTCTGGGGGTGCAGTATTTTGCTTTAAAAGTAGACGAGCAAATGGCCACAAAGCGATCGAAAGTGAAAGCGACAGTAAACCACACGGAACAGTCAACGGCCACGTGACACAGGACGTAGTGGACAAGGCAGAACGGAGCGTTATCCAGGACTCCGTAATTAAATCGGTATGCTCGACCCATCTGGTAGAACAGGACTTCGATAATCACCACCATTAGATCCGCCGCAGCCATCGCCACCAGGTACCGCGTGACGCATTTGGAGAGACCGCAGTTTCCCCGGCTGAGAATGATGATCGCCACAAGGTTAACTGCAGTGACAAAAAAGACCAAAATTAAGAATTTATTAAAAATTCAACCACATTTTGCGTGGAGATACAACCATGATCTGTTCGCTGGAAATAAAATCTGTTGTTCATCTCTGCTGGACATTATCAGTGGAAGTAAAGAATAGCTGTGTTTTTGCGGTTTGTTTGAATGCCTGACCTCAGCACAAAGCGCTTTACAGGGGCACCTGCTGCTTTGTCTACTCACGTTCACTGATGCAGCAGCGATGAGTAGAGTCCAAGAATGATAGATCACAGAAACGCTCCCTTCGGCCCATATCTCCATGCCGACCGGCACGGCCATCTGAGCTGCTCGCGTTCGTTCGCGTTTGGATCACATCTCTCTAAGGCTTTCGCATTTCTCAAACTGTCCAGGTGTATTTTAAATATTGTTAACGACTCTGTATCGCCCATTTCCTTCGTCAGGCTGTTCAATACACAGAGCAACTTCTGTGTGAGAAAACGTCGCTCGGAATCCAGCTACATTTCTGCCCTCTGATCTTAAATCTACCCCCCTTTGTTCACGATTACCCAACCACACGGAGATGAATGACTGTATCTGTACATTATCATAGCTTTATGCATCTTTAATAAGCCATCCGCGAATTGCCTGCCTCAAAGAATAAAATGCCACTCGGCCGAAACTTTCCATGAAACTCAAGCCCTGGAGTTCCGGCAGCATCTTTGTAAATATTCTTTACATTCCGTTCAGCGTACATCTGCCTTTCCCATAACAGGGCGAGCAAAACTGTTCACGGAACTCCAAGCGCGGTATCTCCAAGGAGAGGGGTAGTGTAATTGAAGTGCGCATCTACGTTTCTTTCTAGAGGCTTTAGTTATTATTCGATTTCAAGGTCAGATTCTGAAACCAAGATCTCGCACCCCAGCAACCTTCTATCTATTTTCTTTTACTGATTCGGGGACAAACCATTGCTCTGAGCAGAATATTTTTACACGGTTTGCAAAGTGCACGGCACTTTAAATGTACTTTTATGTATGTAATATCCATGTGGAACAATGATAAAACACAACACAACACAGGTAAATGCTGTCAGCACCGCTAACAAGGAGCATGCATAAGTGAAATGTTCCGAATGAACGGCGTAGGTGGTTTCTGCCTTTATTGTGACCATTTTTGACAGTGTTGCAACCTGAAATAATGACAACGCAAATACGTTGAAGCTCAAAAATGTTGCAACGTAAATATGGTACTTTTAGTATTTAGCACATTTATGGATTATATTGTGTAATACAGTTAATTTCACGGCATTTCATAATTATATTAACAATGATTTCAAAAATAATATTTACAGAGTGACCCATTTCAGTTCTGGCGCAGCTGCGTACCCGCGCATCTGCGAGGGAACAGTGCTGACACCAAGAAATATAGATCAGAATTTGTGAATGGAAAAACCTAGGAATTGTCCAAGAGTAGAAAATGGATCGTCCTTTAATTGAACAGCTCTGGGAGGGGAAAAATAGAAGGGGAAAAGATTAGTTTCCCTTTCAGAAAGAGGGAAGAGAATTTTTTTTAGTGGAAATGGGTAAATTTCCAGTTGGGCGCTAGACGCTGGAAGATGCGAGTGCGAGTGTTTGAGGAGCGACAAGAGTCTCTGGATCACAGCCGTGGCGGCGGATCGCTTGTGGTGAAATGGAGCCCGACCGCACGGCCGCGCCGTTGGAATTCCTGTCTTTAGACAAGTCCCTTTCACCCTTCCCTAACAAGCTGGCCTCGGTGACGAAGCACACGGCACTACCAAGTTGCTGTAAAATCTCATTTGTTTCACAAATGTCCTTTAGGGATGGAGAATATTCGGCTTTATCTGGATCTTATGTGACTGTAGACCCAAGAATCCTGTGTATTGTTACATTAATCCTCAGATTGGGAAAACTGGAGAGCCGGTAATAATATCAGAATTGCCTGTGATGCTCACTTCCCGTGAGTCCGAACAGGAAAAGGGAACAGAATTCCACAAGCTGATATCAAAGCTATTTCATGTGCGTATAAGCGCTAATCTACTGCTCACGTGACAGGGTTGGAAGGAATGCGGTCCGCTCATGACGGGAGGTTTCGATAGACATGGACTGTGTGTGTTACGTCCGTGCAGCTCGAGGTCTCACGTCACAACTGAGAAGACTACGGGCTGTTCCAGTGACAAGTCTGCATGAACCAGGTTGAAGTATTAACAGGGCAGGAGACTGAGAGGAACGAGACGGCATATTTGGGATGTTTAATAAACACCGATTAAAATCACTTCAGCTGTAGCTGAGAGCGGCGGGAAGTCTCTGTTTCTGTATAAGTAATCGAAAGGCACTTACCCGGGATACCGACAATTACAATCACTGTGTAATAAATAGCACTCTCTTCAAGCATTGTTAATCCAAGGCTGTTAGTATTTACAGTTCTGTTCGGAATGTTCCCAATTTCTAAATGTCATAAAAGTTGTAAATAGCCAGTAAATGAATTCAAGCAGTTATAACAAAGCCCAGAGAGGAAATTTCTTTTGCGCCTACTAGGTAAAACTCTTCACGGATCACACGTTGTTGAGAGTCCACCGCGTCTGGATGTTTCCGTCCTCAATGTAGCTGAAGCACAGAATGACATTCTTTTATAGACTAATCGGTTACCAGTAATGATAACAATTTGCACATTGACGGGTGGTAATTACTGCTAATTAGCAATTACTTCTCTGATTTAGCGAACCGTAATGCCAATGGGGAAATAACAAGCCTTATTTCATTGAACTGAACGCAACACCAGTCTTGAAGCCACAAGAGACGGCCGATGCTGAAATTATAACACCAAATGCGATGTTGTCAAACTACTCCGTGCCCTCCTCATCAGCGCTGATTCCACTCTCACATTGAGCACAACCAATAACCAGTTTCTCCCTGGATTGAATTCCGGCAAAATTTAAAAAAAATATTTTCTGCCATCTATAGATTCCATTCCGATTCCTCTCATGGTTGAACATAAAAATGCCTGTGTTATTGGTATTACCTTCGCAGTACCCTGCAAAAATAAATGTAGGACCGACAATTAGGACCACAGCATCACATAAAGCGATACTAAAAACCATTATTAGCAGACGCACACACACACACACACACACACACACACACACACACACACACGCACACAGCACACACTCGCACAATACATACACGCACAAACATACTCTCTCTCCCTCACAAACGCGCGCGGACAAACACGCGCACGCAGGCAAATGAACGTCAGTACATGTATTAAATTCTTTATTAAATTCATGTCGTAAATTCTTTGTCGATCTCCCAGTTCATGGCTTTCTCTTCCCAACGCGTTGAACACGATATTTCACGGTGGAGTCAGCGTATCGATTAAGGGGTTGAAGAAACAAAGGCGACATTGAAACAGCTTCAAGGCCATGTTGTACAAACAAGAATTATTCACAGCAGAATTAAAGAAGAAGAACAATAAATTGGGAAAAGAGAGTAATAGGCCAGTCTGCCAGTGAGAGGATAGGATTGAGCATGCAGTTGACCACAAGGTGAAAATGAAGAGAGGATTAATATGCATTTGGCAAAAATGCTGAAGCAGTGAGAGAAAACGACAGCAGCACAGAGAAACTCGACAAACGCGTTAATGTAAGAGTGTTCGCTTCATTCTCCACCTGCCTGTCGGCGGTATACAGTGGAGGGGGTGTTCATTCTGTGCCTAATATCTCCGGTGCAATGTGACAGTATGGAGATCATTTTATAGATATCAGTCCCTGGTACAGATTAAGAATGTGTGGTTCTATAGTTCTCACTCTCCGGTTTATTGTGAGAGTGCACATATCATATTGTACATACCAGTCTCTGCTACAGTGTGAGAGTGTGGGTTTCATTCTGTATCAGTCAGTATGTGTTACAATGTGAGAGTGTGGATTTCATTCTGTATCTGTCAGTCTCTGCTACAGTGTGAGAGTGCGGGTTTCATTCTGTATCTGTCAGTCTCTGTTACAGTGTGAGAGTGTGGGTTTCATTCTGTATCTGTCAGTCTCTGTTACAGTGTGAGAGCGTGGATTTCATTCTGTATCTGTCCGTTTCTGTTACAGTGTGAGAGTGTGGGTTTCATTCTGTATCTGTCAGTCCCTGCTACAGTGCGAGAGTGTGGTTTTCATTATGTATCTGCCAGTCTCTGTTACAGTGTGAGAGTGTGGGTTTCATTCTGTATCTGTCAGTCTCTGTTACAGTGTGAGAGTGTGGGTTTCATTCTGTATCAGTCAGTCTGTGTTACAGTGTGAGAGCGTGGATTTCATTCTGTGTCTGTCAGTCTCTGCTACAGTGTGCGAGTGTGGGTTTCATTTTGCATCTGCTTGTCTCTGCTCGATGGTTAAGTGTTATCGATTGAGTTCTGTACCCGTAACCGACTGACTTAATGGGAGTAGCTGTATTATTTCTCCAACTTTCGCGGTTCCTCAAATCTAGTATCTACTCTTAAACCTGTTGCTGTCTTCATATATAAGTGCGTAAGTAAATTCATGAACTGATAGAAATCGAACGCATAGAGGCAGAATGTTTCATGTTCCATCGGTGTGTATACAAATAGATTTCCCTCAACTATTTTAATTGCTACCTTCACCATGTATCTCTGCCCTCTTAAGTTTGACAATTCTTTTGCACAATTCTTGAGCGCAACTGTGTGAGTTTTTTCGAGTGATGTCCGACTCGTAAATAATGCAATATTAGTTTTGATTCTCTTGTGTGAGCTTCAGACTGGTCTGTATCATGCCTTCAATGTTTTATTGACAAAATAGTTACAGCCTTGTCCTGTGTAGTAGTGAGGAAGTTTGTGATTAGGGTGTGTAGTAATGTCAGGATCCACATTTGTAATAATCGAATGAGGTAGGGGTTATATGGAAGGGAGTGTTCCAGTGTCGGCACAACATTGTGGGCCGAAGGGCCTGTACTGTGCTGTACTGCTCTATGTTCTATGTTCAATGATCCAAATTGTTTCATGCAGAAAAAACACCAGATCCCACTAGGTGCCACCAGTTATAAAACATACCCGCTGTGTACACAGTTCTCCATCGGCCCTGGACGATATCAATGTTTACTTCATTTTGATCCCCAGCTTCCCTGTATAATATTTACTCTCGATAGCGTGAATTCCAGAGCTGTCTACAGTTCCTTCCATCTCTTAAACTACCTTCTCCATATCTGTAGTATCTGTGTGTATGTGTATTTGAGTTTGTGTGTTTATTTTTTTGTTCGTGTGTCCATGTGTGCGTGTGAGAGTGTATATATGTATATGCGGTTGTGTGTACTGAAATACCTGTTATACAGTGTATCTTATAAAGTATATGAATACAATTTCCTTTCCGTGCTGTGGAAGTTGAAACGGTAAGGTGACGGACAAAGCCACTGTTGAATCCACCTGACCAACAGTAAGTTGCTGAAATATTGTGGCGTTCAGTTAGCTGTAGGAGTATAATGGTCTGGTAAGGCTTCCATTCACTGTCCTGTGGGTTACGAGAACAACAACCAACACGTTTGACTCTGGTGTAAATGCCGGCATAATAGTTTCTGACATTTATAGATTCAACTCCGTAAACAGATGTCTTCATCCCCTGCTTTTACATAATATACCAGTGTATCTGGGATTATCTGCACTGTGCCCTGGTAGAAATAAATACAGGATCTCCACATAAGGTCACACATGAAGTAAATTCAATTTAGAATCCATAATACACACAGACACACACACACACACACATAGACTTTCTCTATCTCACTCGCTCGCATACACTTCCTCCATCTGTCTCTCTATCTCGTCGACACTCTATCCCTCCCCCGTCCTTTTCTCCATCTCTTACTGCGAATGTATTAAATTATTTACTGATGTCCCTGTTCATGCCTTTCTCTTACGTCACTGAACACGTTAAATAACATATTTTACGTCACAGTCTGCAGTTAGATTAAGGGACAGAAAAAAGAGATACGACTTGTGACAGAAAGCGATATTCAAAGGAGCATGAAAGAAAAATGAACAGTAAATGTAGAACAGAGGGTAATAGCTCAGTCTGCCAGATAGCAGAGGGTTCGGGATGCAGTACGTTTCAAGCAGAAATTGAACAGAAGGTTGAATTGTAATTCACATAAATTACAGAGGAGAGACAGAGAACGACAGCAGTGCAGAGACAATCAACAAACAGGAGCGATTCCATCGCATAATATGTGTGTTCTGGTGCGATGTGAGATTGGGGACCGGGTTAATTTTGTAGAAATCAGTCCCTCGTATAGACTGAGAGTGTGGGTTTCTGCAGGTGTCATTCTCGGGTTCAGTGTGAGAGTGTGGGGTTCATTCTGTATCAGCAGTCTCCGTTACACTGTGAGAGTATGGATTTCATTCTGTATCTTTCAGTCTGTCAGTGTCTGTCTCAGTGTGCGAATGTGGGTTTCATTCTGTATCTGTCAGTCTCTGTTGCACTGTGAGAGTGTGGGTTTCATTCTGTATCAGCAGTCTCTGTTACAGAGTGAGAGTGTGGGTTTCATTCTGTATCTGTCAGTCTCTGCTGCAGGGTGAGAGTGTAGTTTTCATTCTGTGTCTGCCAGTTTCTGTTACAGCGAGAGAGTGTAGGTTTCATTCTGTACCTGTCAGTCTCTGCTACAGTGTGAGAGTGTAGTTTTCATTCTGTGTCTGCCAGTTTCTGTTACAGCGAGAGAGTGTAGGTTTCATTCTGTACCTGTCAGTCTCTGTTACAGTGTGAGAGTGTGGGTTTCATTCTGTATCAGTCAGTCTGTGTTACAGTGTGAGAGTGTGGGATTCATTCTGTATCTGTCAGTCTCTGTTACACTGTGAGAGTGTGGGTTGCATTCTGTATCTGTCAGTCTCTGTTTCAGTGTGAGAGTGTGGATTTCATTCTGTATCTGTCAGTCTCTGTTACACTGTGAGAATGTGGGTTCATTCTGTATCTGTCAGTCTCTGTTACACTGTAAGTATGTGGGTTTCGTTCTGTATCTGTCAGTCTCTGTTACACTGTGAGAATGTGGGTTTCATTCTGTATCTGTCAGTCTCTGTTTCAGTGTGAGAGTGTGGATTTCATTCTGTACCTGTCAGACTCTGTTACACTGTGAGAGTGTGGGTTCATTCTGTATCTGTCAGTCTCTGTTACACTGTGAGAATGTGGGTTTCATTCTGTATCTGTCAGTCTCCGTTACACTGTGAGAGTGTGGGATTCATTCTGTATCTGTCAGTCTCTGTTACACTGTGAGAATGTGGGTTTCATTCTGTATCTGTCAGTCTCTGTAACAGTGTGAGAGTGTGGATTTCATTCTGTATCTGTCAGTCTCTGTTACACTGTGAGAATGTGGGTTCATTCTGTATCTGTCAGTCTCTGTTACACTGTGAGAATGTGGGTTTCATTCTGTATCTGTCAGTCTCTGTAACAGTGTGAGAGTGTGGATTTCATTCTGTATCTGTCAGTCTCTGTTACACTGTGAGAATGTGGGTTCATTCTGTATCTGTCAGTCTCTGTTACACTGTGAGAATGTGGGTTTCATTCTGTATCTGTCAGTCTCTGTTTCAGTGTGAGAGTGTGGATTTCATTCTGTATCTGTCAGTCTCTGCTGCAATGTGAGAGGGTGGGTGTTACGTATTCAGGCCTCAATGAATATATGAGTTAGGCGAGGGTTTATATAACAAATAACACGTTCATTAATCACTGAAAATAAACCCCCCAAAAGTAAATAAACACTAACGTAACCGGAAACAGCTGCTGTGCGGTAGCTCAAACAGTTCTTAAAGCGATGTTGCAAAAACAGTTCTTTAAAGTAGTATTGTCAAAAGTTCGATTTGCTCACAGTTCATTTAAAAGGAGAGACTTCATAAGACGATTTAATTTCTCTTTCACGTCGCTTTACTTCGATCCCCGACGTCGAACTTTTCGCACGACGATTTTAACGAAACGGCTTAAAGGCACTGACCTTTCCTTTATCACACTGCCCTCAATCTCCTGCCATCCCGCAGAGATTAACAGTAGGACAGTCCAGGAATTCCTTTCGGATAAGGATTACATAAGGTCGAACCCCGTTTCACCGTCGTAAATAGATTCTCCTCGATCTTTAACTCCCGAACTCCGATCTTCTCTCTCCACTGATTCCTCAAACTAGCAGCATTGTTAAGAACCTGCTGGCAATGACCTTTTAAACTTTAGGCATTAGATAAATCTTCACCCTTCAACTAAACTCCGTCATCACATTAAATCACGCAGTGGCATGAATTCAACTTGCCAAATCCAGCCACGAACTGCTCCTCCTCACAGGGTGGGGTCTTCCTTTTATAACCTGTAAAAAAACCTGTCACATGATCTCTACTGGTGGGAATATGACATCGTTCCACCATCACAAGGCCATTACCTCAAGTCCAGTATAGCTTCAACCCCAGTCACGTGTCAAGGGTACCACTGTCATGTCACGAGTACGTAACAGTGGGTTTCATTCTGTATCTGTCGGTCTCCGCTACAGTGAGAGTGTGTGGGTTTCATTCTGTATCTGTCAGTCTCTGTTATAGTGTGAGATTGTGGGTTTCATTCTATATCTGTCAGTTTCTGCTACAGTGTGAGATTGTGGAGTTCATTCTGTATCTGTCAGTCTCTGTTACAGTGTGGGAGTGTGGGCTTCATTCTGTATCTGTCAGTCTTTGCTACAGTGTGAGACTGTGGGTTTCATTCTGTATGTGTCAGTCTCTGCTACAGTGTGAGAGTGTGGGCATCATTCAGTATCTGTCAGTCTCTGCTGCAATGTGAGACTGTGGGTTTCATTCTGTGTCTGCCAGTCTCTTTTACACTGTGAGAGTGTGGGTTTCATTCTGTACCTGAGTCTCTGCCACAGTCTGAGAGGTTGGGTTTCAATCTGTATCTGTCAGTCTGCGTTACAGCGTGAGAGTGTGGGTTTCATTCTTTTTCTGTCAGTCTCTATTACTGTGACGGTGTGGGTTTCATTCTGTATCTGTCAGTCTCTCCTACAGTGTGAGAGTGTAGGTTTCATTCTTTATCAGTCAGTCTCTGTTCGAGTATTTCGTGTGGCGTCTCAGTCCTGCACCTGTGAGACTCTAATTCACTGTGAGCGGGTCTATTTTTCCTCCTTCTTTCTCGCTGTTCCTCAAATTCAGAAAATACTCTGAAAATAGATATTGTATTCCCAGAGCTATTTTTAGAACAAGAGTCTCCGGCATTTTGTTTATGTTAAAATTGTGAGAAAGACAGTGAACTGATGAATGATCACGGCTGTATGGAGCAGTACATCCTGTTTAATAGAGTCATACGGCAAACAGACCGTTCGGCCCAGCATTACTCGGCATGCGATTCTTGCTAAAAGACATAGAGCCAATGGAACAGCACTCGATCTGTAAAATGGTCCCCTCCTACATTTACACACTTAGTCCAGCGGTCGTGAAGCGTACGGATTCCTTCTTTGTAGGAGTCGCCGTCCTGGACCTCCAGAAGTGGTCCACAGCAGGGGTGATTGATGAGTTCGAAGAAGATGAATTATACAGTTCATGTTACATGCACGTGCATTTCAGCACTTTGAGTGATTATTCAGAAAGTTTGATGTTAATAACTCATCATAACTCATTGAAAAATAAATGCACCAGGTTTGTAAAGTTGACAGCTTCGACCTCAGGCTACGAACTTATCAATCACCCCCCCCCCCCCCCGCTATAGAGATATCTCTCACAGTTCTAAATTGCTCCTTCACCGTGTATTCGCAACTCTTATGTTTGCCGATTCTGTCACAGATTCCTCAATGTGCACCAGACCATGAATTATCCAGAGTTACTTTCCACTGATAAATAATATAATATTCATTTCGATTTACTTATGACAGCCTCAGACTGCTCTGCAGTATGCCATGCATTTTTCATTGATAAAATTGTGACAGCCTTGTTCCGTGCAGCACTGAAAGTGTTTGTGAGTAGGAATGCGAGGGGAGATCAAGATTCTCATTTGGATTCATCCAAAGCTGCTCATTGCAGCACGCGGTTGATGGAAGAATCTTGAGAATTTGGCGTCACTGATTACGTCACTGCACAGACGGGAATGTTCCCCCCGTCAGGGACATGATGCGCGGAAGAGTTGCTCCTGTGTTGCCGGATGCAGTGTCCTATATTACACCCATCAGTGCAGAAGACCGAGACGAATGAGGGTGAATGGACTTAAGATGCTGAACAGACTGATGTCACAATGTAAACACATGACCTGGACATGTTGGGATCATGGAACAGCAGAGAACAGGAACAAGCCCTGTGACTACTGCTCCTGTGCTGAACACGATACCGAATGAGACTAAACTCTGATGACCGTACCTGACCCATCTCCATTCATTCACTGCATTTTCTTGTGCTACGCCAACAACGTCGTAAACAACAATGTATTACCGACTGCCACAATTGACAGATTCCACAGGCACCCAGCATTATCAGTGAAACAAACAAACTTGTCCCGCGCATCTGAGCTACTCTCCTCTCGTGTTAAATACAGAACTTCGCCCGCTAGATATTTCTACCTTTGTGTGAAAGAATTTAAAACTCTCTAGACATGCGGGGGTTAACCTAATCGCATAGGAATGCTCCTAAGATTTACCTGAGGTCTGAGTTGCAAGTCATAGAATCTAATCCTTGCTAAAGTCTAAACTAGAATGCTACGGCATCATATTGACGTCATGCTCTTATTTGTTGAAAATTTGTCCGAAGTTGAAAGTCACGTTATTATCTAGTACTAATTTCACAGTCAAGCAACGTTATTCTTCAGTGTTTTTAGTTACCTACGCTCGGTCTATATAATGAAGCGGGTCTGCAGGATAATCAGAGACCCTGAGCACCGCTTTTAGGTGTCCGAGCTCTCCATAATATCATGCAATAAAGTCCTTTAGTCTGAAACAATTCTCTGAGTCGGCCTGATTTAATCTGTCTGCTGCTCCTGAGATTTATCCGCAGCACTTGTCCGCAACAATTCACCTTCTAGGCCTCTCATAACTCTATCAGGTTCTGCCGGATCTCCCCCTCAGCCTCTGTGCCCAGGAAGGGGAGGTAGAGGGACCATCCGACAGTCCTCTTTTTGACGGACCGGAAGTGGAAGGAGTGAGCAGTTTCAATTTCATTGGTGTTAACTTCTTTGAGGATCCATCCCGGGCCCAATATATTGATGCAATCTCAAAGAGAGCACCACTGTGGCGATTCGTCATTCAGAGTTTGAGAGGAATCTGTCTGTCACGCAGGACTCTCGCACATTTCGACAGATGTACCGTGGAGAGCATTCTAACTGAAAGCATCACCGTCCGCCATGGAGGGGCCACGGCACAGGATCAGAACAGTCTGCTGGAAGATGTTTTCTCAGAAGGCTGCATCATATGCGCTAGCCTCCCAAGCACCCAAGACACCTTCAAAAGACGATGCCTCAAAATGCTGCGTCCATCAGTAAAGAGCTCACCCCACCCACCTCGATCGCCGAGAGGGCACAGGGGCCCGACCACACACACTCAGGGTTTCGGAAGCAGCTTCTTCACATCCGCAATCAGATATGAGAATGGAGATCGATCCGCTGATGAAATCTCCCTTTGTATTTTTCCCTTTCGTTCTGCACGATATATTTAATTTATTTCTGTACAGCCTGCAGTCATTGTAATTTGTAGCTGTATTATTCTGTAATGCAATGTGCGGTTACCGCATGACGACAAAAGCACGTGACACGCATACGGGTCCTGTCTGACTGCAGCTGTGACAGACGGAATGACCTGAGTGACGGGACCTTTGATGACGACGTTGCTTTTTTGAGGAGGCGCCTCCAGTAGATACTTCTCACTCCGAGAAACGACGTGATTGTGATGCGTTGGCAGCTTCACTGCTTCCTTGAGCGAGTGGGGAGTGAGGGACATCGGACACTTCGAAGCCCAGAGGCAGAAGCAGGAAGATGTTGGAGCAGGGCAGGGTACTGCTGGACTGTGGCTCCTAATCCTGGTCCCGTCAATTTAGGATAGATGTGGACGTCTCCATCATGTAGCCGAGAATATTCCTGGGAATACTTCCTTGGGTAAGGATGCTCAGATCCAGGTGAGACTGGAAAAGCTGTTATTACTCGTCCTGGAGCAGAGAAGCCGAAGAAGTGTACAAAGGCTCTGGTAAATCTAGTCAAAAAGAAAAGAAGAGATGACGAAAGGTTTAAAAAGCTAGGTACTGATAGAGAGCTGGAAGGTTATAAGGCCAGCAGGAAGGAGCTCAAGAAAGAAATTAAGAGAGCTGGATGTGGCCTTGAGAAGGCCTTGGCGGGCAGGATTAAGGAAAACCGCAAGGCATGCTACAGGTATGTGAAGTGGAAGAGGATAGGAAGTGAGAGAATAGGACCAATCAAGTGTGACAGTGGAAAAGAGTGTACAGAACCGGGGGTGATAGCGGAGGTACTTAATGAGTACTTCGCTTCAGTATACATTACGGAGAAAGGATCTTGGCAATTGTAGGCATAACCTACAGCGGACGGAAAAGCTTGAGCATGTAGATATTACGGAAGTGGATGTGCCGGAGCTTTGGGGAACACATCAGTTTGGGTAAGTCACCGTGTATTGCACAGAGCCTACAGCAGCAAAAAATCACTGGATATTGTTCAAAGCCGACAGCAGCAACGTTCCCCATATCATCCAATGCTACATCGACGATTGTTGCTGCTCCCTGCATGGTGCTGACCTCCTCGATTTATTCAACTTTGCCTCCAACTTCCACCCTGCCCTCAGATTTCGCTGGTCCATTTCCGACTCCTCCCTTCTCTTTTTCCATCTCTGTCTCCATCTCCGGAGACAGTCTATCCACTGGTATATTTAATAAACCTAATGCCTCACGGCAGTCCGGACGGTGCCACTTTCCACTCTTTCATTTGTAAATAATGCCACCCCTTCAATCAGATTCTCCGTCCTGTCTGTGTCTGCTCTCAGGCTGAGGCTTTTTCATTCCAGAGCAACTGATTCTACTTCCGGTTCCCATTCTGACATGTCAGTCCGTGTCCTCCTCTACAACCAAGGCGGCGACACACAGGATCGTGTACTGACACCTTGTATTCCGTCAGGGTAGCCTCCAGTATCCTGGCATGAACATAGATTTCTCTAATGGCTGGTCATTGCCCACACTCACCCCCACAACCTCTTCACCATTCCGCATTCATGTCTTCCTTTCACAACTTCTCTTCTCACCTGATTTTCCGCACCCTCTGGTGCTCTACCCTAACCAATCCCACCTCCCCTCCCCACACTCTTCCCTTTTTTCTATGGACTTGATTCTGATTCAACCTTCTCCAGACATTTATTTCTTTCACCAATCAGCTTCCCATCTTTTTATTTCACCCCTCCCTTTACCACAGTTGCATCTATCAACTTCCACCTAAACTTATCTTCCCCTGTCAGAGGTTTCTAACCACACTTCTTACATTCTTTTCCGGTACCGATGAAGGGTCTCGGCCCGAAAAACAATGATTGTTTACTCTTTTCCGGAGATGCTGCCTGGCCTGCTTAGTTACTCTAGCATTTTGCGTGCGTTGCTTTGGATTTCCAGTATCTGCAGACTTTCTGGTGTTTGGTATATCTGTCCGAATTTATTTACCCGCGCCTCCACGGAGCCGGCAAAAAGGCAGGCATAGCTGGGCCGCCTTGCGAGTGCTCATGGGTTAGGTTTTGTCTGAGGAAGTGGGAGGATATAAAGGAGAAAGTATTGAGAGTGAGGACAAGCTCCGCCAGTCGGAGGAGAGTGATGGTGGAATGCAACTCGTTGGGTTTGGTGTCCAGATAGAAACGGGAAGCTTTGGGAAATTCCTGCTCAGGGATGGGGGTGTATAGGGACTGGGCATGGATGTTATGTACAATATGATATGTGTCAGGGCACCAGACAACATTGAAAAGATGCAAAGCGTGTGTGCTGTCATGGATGTGTATGGGAAGGGAATGAACCATGGCGAATGAAACGGAGTCAAAGAATACAAATATGATTTTAGTGGGGCAGAACAATCTGTAACGAAGTATTTACCTGAACAAGGACGACTGTGGGAATTGGGTATGAGGTAGAAACGGGAGACGCCGGTTGCGGGAACTATGAGGGTGCTGCAGTGGAATTTGATCCCCAGAGCTAGTCGTGTTGGGGACAAAGGTCTGATGCTCCGTGGTGGGTCCTTTTCGAGGAGTAAGAAGGAGAAGATGTCTGAGAGCTGACGCTGGGCCTCCGGAAGGTAGTTCTGTCTGAGCGCAAATCAATCTGTCTGGACTTTAGAGCAATAATCAAGCACTGATTGCACCTAAAATTAGTGGTGAATTCCTGATTTCGCTACTTAAGTTATAAACATTCTAATCGCGAAAAGTAAACTGAAACTACAGCTAACCTAACTGTTATGAAACTTTGTTTTTGGAGAGGGCAACGTGAAGCAAATCGGCACGGCATATTGAGGAATTTCGAGATAAGTTTTCTATTCAGGAAATTGCTACCGACTTGTTACTAGCTCAATGTTTCTGAAGTGAGATAGCCACTCTGTATTGCACAGTGTGTTTCCAGAAATTCCGAATTACACACAGGGGCAATTTTACCGTCGGGGCTCGATCATAATATGTTGCTCTACTGATTGGGATGTTTATGAAAAGTGATTTGGAATGGCATTAAATTGTCCGTTTAAGTGGGCACTGTTCACTGTCAGCGCGTCACTTTAATTTTGAGAATACTGGGTAGACAGCCTTAAGAAAAGTTAACTGAATTGAATTGAATATATTTTTGACATCCTTCATATAATGAGCAAAAATCTCTACTTTTTCCGTCTAAATGTGCAAAGTGCAGTTACAGTAATTTATGATAAATCGTGTTTAGTACTACTTCTTAGACAATTTGTACCGCTCTTTCTTATTTTAATATAACGGCAGTCAGTATCTTACCGGAACAAGGACAGACGTCTGGATTTCCAGACATATTACGCTCTTTTCACCATAGCCTGATCAGACATGCAGCGTGACAGAGAGTGACCGGAGTGAATGTGATCGGATGAGAAACAGGCATAGATCTTTTGGCAATACAATGTGAATTTCGTGTCACGCACGAGCACAAAGAAATATTTCAATAACTTGTTAAGGAAAATTCGGATAAGAAAAAAACAATTGGGAATGAGGTCTTTGATTATACATTTACAGTTTAAAATCTAAGAGCAGGTGTTGCGGACTTGACAAACTGACGTCATGTGACGTGGGGTCAAAACAAGTTCCAGTGGATCATCAGACTACAGGAGCAGAATTAGCCACTCAGTCAATCGAGTCACTTATATCGTGAGCTTCTCCGTTTGCTGAAACTGGAAAGATTCAGCCAGACAGAGAATAGATCGATAAATCTCCCGATCACATGCTGGTAAAGGAGGCACACTGGAACATTAAATAAAATGAAAACTCCAAACAAAATGTAAAGAGAATGGATGTCGGGATGGCAAACACGGCCGGGTCACTGCACAGATTTAGATAAGGACAATTCGAGAATAAATCACTTTGTTTTCAACACCGGATATTAGAGGGACTGATGTGCAAGTTAAAATTCATTTTACTGAACGGAAATATCTAAGCAATCTGATCTATATAAACCAATGCTTCACTTCCTGAAATAATGGAAAGGCAGAACTGCTGGGACAACGACGTTTTCAGGAAGTTCAATTTATTAATACGCTTGTAGAGCAGGTGTAGATTTATTTTCGAAATGGGAGAACGACTTGACCCTTTCAGCTGAGCGGTATAGACATCTAAAATGTTTCCAAACTGAAATAGCGGGGGAGATCAAATGAACTTTCAACTGTTCTCTGAATCTGGTCTGGGTCATTCCATCAATAAATTTATTCGTGCAGCTGCTGAAATTCTGAAACACAGAACCCCAAAACGGTGCCTGAAAAAGCCGAATGGACGTTTCCATGTCGGTGTAGAGGCATCGCATGAGAATGAAGACCAGAGTGGTTATCACCCAACACAGAAGGAAACTCGCCGTCAGGCTGAAGAGTAGATTGATGGATTGTCTCCGACTCTCCATCTCCGGATCTCGCTGTTTCCCGCAATTTCTCCGCCCCTTCAGCCCCCTGCGGACTCTGCTCGCCGCCAGTATCTGTCTGACGGTCAGAGCATTGAGAGTCAAAATGAGGAAGAAAGGAAGTAGCGGATTCAACAGACGGTCCACCCAATAAAACCACTCAAACGATTCTGTGAAAGGAAGTGCGGGCCTATTGGTACAGACCCAGTTACCATTTTCCAACAACGCGGCTCCATTCATATACAGGAAATAAAATGGAATGTTTCTTGAAAGGAAACCGACAGATACTGTGCCTATCACCAATCCTGCAACTTTGGATATGCAGCACTTCGCTTTAAATTCAGCGGAGCAAATGACCACAAAGCGATCGAAAGTGAAAGCGACAGTAAACTACACGGAACAGTCAACGGCCACGTGACACAGGACATAGTGGACAAGGCAGAACGGAGCGTTGTACAGGACTCCGTAGTGAATCCGTATGAAGTATCCGTAGAACTTAAAGTTTCGAAAGTGATATAGCTATTCCGGATTGCGCAATGTGTTTCCAGAAATTCCGAATAAGAGGAAAGGGCAAATTCAAAGTGGGGGCTCAATCAATAGATGAAGTTGCTCCACTGGGGCGTTTTCCGTAAAGTGTTTTTCAACGCTATTACATCATTCAGTTAACTGGGCAGAGTTTACAAGCAGCAGGTCAGTTTTATTTTGAGATAATTCTGGGCAGGTCGATATAAGAACAGTTAATTGATTACTATTTCTCAGATCCATTGTGCTGTACAAGCATATTTTGATATAATGGTGGTCAATGTCTGACGAGGACGCGGGCAGACGGCTGGTTTTCCAGTCGTATTCGCGATAGCCTGTTGATGCATGGAACATGATGCACAGTGATCGGAGAGAATGTGATTGGTTGAGCGGGAGGAATAGGGCCTTGGAACACGCATAATGTTGTTTATGTGTCACACTAGCATACATGGATATTTAATTAATTTGTTAACGAAAAAATCGTGCAAGAATTGGAGTATGTATATCTTCAGTTCAGGTGGAACGTCAGATCGAAGGACACCAGGCGTTTGTGATTTTGGATTTACAGCTTTACCTGCTCCAGTGCTGAAGCCTCGAGAAACTGGTGATATGTTGTTAAGTGAGAACGAATTCCATAAACCAGAAGACGCTAGAAGAGGAATTAGGTCATTCGGTCAGTCGAAGCCGCCATCATGGCTGATTTATTAACCCTTTCAACGCTATTCTCCTGCTCTTCCAGAACCTTTGAAGCCCTGATTAACCAGAATGCTCTAAAACTTGGCCTTAACTGTAGTCAGTGACTTGACCTACACAACCGACTGTGCCTGTCGTGTCCACGGATTTACCGACCTCTGGTTAAAGATACTTTCCCCTCTCGCCTGTGTTCAAAGGGGAGTCGCTTAATTCTGAGGCTGTCATCTCTGGTTCTACACTGCTTCACTGCAGGAAACGTCCGCTCTACATCTTCTTTATGCAGACCTTCCGAATTTTTAGATCTCCTCTCATTATCATAAACTGCCGCGATTACAGATTCGGAGCTATCATTTCACAGTCATTGGTCACAACGCAGCTCCTTGCGACACGTGACACCGCAGAGAGGCCGCAGTTCAATCCCATCACGCGCAACATCTTGGAAAAATTAATAATAAAACGGAAATGTATAAAACAGGAATACAGCTTCCATGACCGGCATTATAATGGCTCGCACTCAATGTAGGAATTGAGAAAATATATTCTATGAAATTAGTTGAATGTATAAAATGGCGAATCTAAATTGCTTATAGCTTTCCTCATGTTCGACATTATTACCGTGAAGGGGCTGAAATCGTGCTATTTCAAGGGCAATTTGTATTTACTTTATGAAGTTGGGAAGGTGAACTTACGCGACGTCAAAACAGAGCGAAGTTGGGCCGAAACAAAATTATAATTCATTTATATTGTGGGCTTCCATTTGCGCTGAAACCAGTAAGCTTCCGCCAGACAGAACAAGGACAACAAACTTCCTAGTAGCATGCTGGTAGAGCAGCCGAACTGGAACATTAATTACAGTGAAAGCACGGGCCAAGAGGGAAAGAGAATGGATGTCGGGATCGGCCGCCATTGTATCATCGCTCCAAATGTGGAGGTAATGGACAATTAGAGAATGGATCGATCAGTTCTCTGTATTGGATACCCGGGTGATTTAAAGTGCGAGGTAAAACACATTTGACAGAAGGAAAATTACCAAACAATTTTACAGGAAAGCAGAGTATTTTACTGAAATAAAGGCAAAGCACATCTGTTAGAAACACAGGTACTGTTTGAAAATGGAAACGTTTTCAGGGAGTTTCGTTTATTAATTTTCTCGCAAAGCAATTGTGGGTTTATCTCCATAATTGTAAATTTATTCGACGCTTTCATCTGAGCAGAGTAGTTTTCTAAAACAGTTCAAAACTAAGGTAGGGGGGAGAGCAGAAGAACTTTCACCTGCTCTCTGAATCTGGTCTGGGTCACTCCGTAGATAAAAGTATTTGTGCAGCTGCTGAAATTCTGAATCACAGAACCCGCAAACTGTGCCTGAAAAAGCCGAATGGACGTTTCCAGGTCTGTGTAGAGGCATCGCATGAGAATGAAGATCAGAGTGGTTGTCGCCCAACAGAGAAGGAAACTCGCCGACAGGCTGAGGTGCAGAATGATGGATTGTCTCCGACCCTCCATCTCCGGATCTCGCTGTTTCTCGCAATTTCCCCGTCCCTTCAGCGCCCTGCGGACCCTGCTCGCCGCCAGTATCTGTCTGACGGTCAGAGTATTGAGGGTCAAAATGAGGAAGAAAGGAAGTAGCGGATTCAACAGACGGTCCACCCAATAAAACCCCTCAAACGATGGCGAGAAAGGCACTACAGGTCTACTGAAACAAATCCAATTACCCCTCACCAACAACGCTATTCTTTCCATATACATGAAATAAAATGGCATGTTTTTAAAAAAGAAGCCGAGAGATAGTGCGCCCATCACCGTACCCGCAATTCTGGGGGTGCAGTATTTTGCTTTAAAAGTAGGCGAGCAAATGGCCACAAAGCGATCGAAAGTGAAAGCGACAGTAAACCACACGGAACAGTCAACGGTCACGTGACACAGGGCGTAGTGGACAAGGCAGAACGGAGCGTTGTCCAGGACTCCGTAATTAAATCGGTATGCTCGACCCATCTGGTAGAACAGGACTTCGATAATCACCACCATTAGATCCGCCGCAGCCATCGCCACCAGGTACCGCGTGACGCATTTGGAGAGACCGCAGTTTCCCCGGCTGAGAATGATGATCGCCACAAGGTTAACTGCAGTGACAAAAAAGACCAAAAATTAGAATTAAAAAAAAAATATAACACATTTTGCGTGGAGATACAGCCATGATCTGTTCCCTTGAAGTAAAATCCGTTGTTCATCTCTGCTGGACATTATCAGTGGAAGTAAAGAATACCTGTGTTTTTGCGGTTTGTTTGAAAGCCTGACCGCAGCACAAAGCGCTTTACAGGAGCACCTGCTGCTTTGTCTCCTCACGTTCACCGATGCAGCAGCGATGAGTAGAGTCCAAGAATGATAGATCATAGAAACGCTCCCTTCGGCCCATATCTCCATGTCGACCGGCACGGCCATCTGAGCTGATCGCGTTCGTTCGCGTTTGGATCACATCTCTCTAAGGCTTTCGCATTTCTCAAACTGTCCAGGTGTATTTTAAATATTGTTAACGACTCTGTATCGCCCATTTCCTTTGTCAGGCTGTTCAAAACACAGAGTGACTTCTGTTTGAGAAAACGTCGCTCGGAATCCAGCTACATTTCTGCCCTCTGATCTTAAGTCTACCCCCTCTTGTTCACGATTACCCAACCACACGGAGATGAATGACTGTATCAATACATTATCGTGGCTTTATGCATCTTTAATAAGCCATCTGCGAATTGCCTGCCTCAAAGAATAAAATGCCACTCGGCCGAACCTCTCCCTGTAACTCAAGCCCTGGAGTTCCGGCAGCATCTTTGTAAATATTCTTTAGCGTACAGCTGCCTTTCCTATAACAGGGCGACCAAGACTGTTCACAGATCTACAAGCGCGGTATCTCCATGGAGAGAGGTAGTGTAATTGAAGTGCGCGTCTACGCTTCTTTCTAGAGGCTTTAGTTATTATTCGATTGCAAGGTCAGATTCTGAAACCAAGATCTCGCACCCCAGCAACCTTCGGGGACAAACCTTTGCTCTGAGCAGAATATTGTTACCCGGTCTTAAAAGTGCTCGGCACTTGTAATGTTTTTCTTATATTTGGAATATCCATGTCAAACAATGATAAAACACAACACAACACAGGTAAAGGCTGTCAGGCAGTCACCCCTGACAGGGAGTATGCCAACGTGAAATGTTCTGACTGAACGGCGTTGGTGGTTTCTGTCTTTATTGTGACCATTTTTGACAGTGTTGCAACCTGAAATAATGACAACACAAATAGGTTGAAGCTCTAAAATGTTCCAATTTAAATGTGGTACGTTTAGTATTTAGCACATTTATGGATTATATTCAGTAATACAGTTAATTTCACGGTATTACATAATTATATTAACAATGATTTCAAAAAAATATTTACAGAGTGACCCATTTCAGTTCTGGCGCAGCTGCGTACCCGCGCATCTGCGAGGGAACAGTGCTGATACCAAAAAAACATAGATCAGAATTTGAGACTGGAAAACTTGGGAATTATCAAAGAGTAGAAAATGGATCGTCCTTCAATTGAACAGCGCTGGGAGGGGAAAATAGAAGGGGGAAATGAGTTTACCTTTCAGAAAGATGGAAGAGAAATTTTTGGTGGAAATTGGTAAATTTGCACTTGGGCGCTCAGCCGCTGGAAGATGCGTGCGCGAGTGTTTGTGGAGCGACAAGAGTCTCTGGATCACAGCCGTGGCGGCGCATCGATTATGGTGAAATGGAATCCTACCGCACGGCCGCGTCATTGGAATCCCTGTCTTTAGACGAGTCTCTTTCAGCCTTCCCTAACAAGCCGGCCTCGGTAACGAAGCACACGGCACTACTGAGTTGCTGTAAAGCCTCATTTGTTTCATAAATGTCCTTTAGGGATGGAGAATATTCGCCTTTATCTGGATTTTATGTGACTGTAGACCCAAGAATGCTGTGGATTGTTCCATTAATCATCATTTGATCGGGAAAATTAGAGAGACCGTAATAATATCAGTATTGTCTGCGATGCTCACTTCCCGTGAACCTGAATTAGAAAAGGGAACAGAATTTCACAAGTTGAAATCAAAGCTATTTACTGTGAGTTTAAACGCCAATCTACTGCTCACGTGACAGGGTTGGAAGGAATGAGGTCCGCTAATGACGGGAGGCTTTGCTGGACATGGGTTGTTTGTGTGGTGTCTGTACAGTTCGAGGTCTCACGTCACAAATGAGAAGATTACAGGCAGTTCCAGTGACAAGACTGCATGAACCAGGTTAAAATATTAACAGGACAGGAGATTGAGAGGAACGAGACAGCGTTTTAGGAATTTTTAATAAACACCGATTAAAATCAAATCAGCAGTCGCTGAGAGCGGCGGGACGTCTCTGTTTCTGTATAAGTAACGAATGGCACTTACCCGGGATACCGACAATTACAATCACTGTGTAATAAATAGCCCTCTCTTCAAGCATTGTTAATCCAAGGCTGTTAGTATTTGCAATTCTTTTCGGAATATTTCCAATTTCTAAATATCATAAAAGTTGTAAATAGCCATTAAGTAAACTCAAACAGCTATAACAACGCCCAGAGAGGAAATTTCTTTTACGCCTGCAGAGTAAAACTCTTCACCGATCACACGTTGTTGAGAGTCCACCGCGTCTGGATGTTTCCGTCCTCAATGTAGCTGAAGCACAGAATGACATTCTTTTATAGAATAATAGGTTACTAATGATGAAAACAACTTGTACATTACTACAATTTACTACTAATAATTGCTACTAATTAGCCATTACTTCTCTGTTTTCGCGAACCGTAATGCCAAAGGGGAAACAACACGCCTTATTTCATTGAACTGAAAACAACACCAGTCTTGTAGTCTCAAGGGACGGCTAACGCTGGGACCACATCACCTTTGCCCAGTAACTCGTTTTATTGCATATGTTAAATACAGCAAAGTAATACAGAAAGACATGGCAAAAGTAAAGGCAAACAAAATGAGGTAACAGTAAATTTCACTTTTGCCCAGTAACAAGCCTTATTGCATTTCTTTGTAGCTGTCGTCCCTTTCATCGGTGAAGACACAGTGGATGTAGGAACTGTTTCCAGCGTCACCTCTCTGTGGGAGTGTGGAAGATGTTGTGCAGTGGTGCATTGGGGCCACCCGGTGGTCTGTGTGTCCGGATGTGTTGCTATTGTAGTGGCTGTGAAGCTGGTATTGTGGCGGTGAAAAGTACTCGGGGTGAGCCATCATATTACTCATCATTGCAGATCTCTCTGCAACAGAGTTAGTCAGTTTTTCAATGTTCGTCATCGGTCGGGTCATACTATCCGTGAACTCCCTGTCGGTTGCCTCCATACGCTCCAGTGTTTGCTTTTTTTAAGTCCTCCTGCGCGGAGCCAACAGCTGTCCATCGTTTGGCAATTTCCTTTTAGGTTTCTCTAGTCGCACCAACGCGCAGCAAATCCTTCACGGCGAGGGTCGACACCAAACATGTCGCTTGATTATGTGAATGCGTCCGACGCATGCCCAGTAGGAGGAGATTCGCCCAACTAACCATTTTAATGTGGACGGAGGTACTTTCAAATACGCCTGGTGTGGACGCGTATCGTTATTACACGAAACCGGCGTTTTCAAAATTATCCGGTATAATGTGGACGAAGCTTCTGATTCACTTACTTTGCTACGGTGACTTTTTCCTGGATATGATACATTGACATCAATATTTTGTATTTTGGCGCAATCCCTCACTGTTTGCACTGTCACCGAGTCAGTTGCAAACACAGATGTTGGCAAGTATGCGGCGCGAAATGCAAACCAATTACCCCAGCATTACAGACATTATCCGCTGCTGTAACAGAGAGAGGGAAAAATAGAAAGCATTGTATCAACATCGGTGTAAATGCAAATAGCTGCCAGTAAAGATATTACTGAGTCAGCAGGTTGGATTTCAGAAAGAAATTGATTCGGGGGAAAAGTGCGTATTAGCTGCTAAAGTTACGAATGTAAGTGTGTACCTCTAATATATCTTATAACGTATCTGTTTAAAATGTCCTACTCGTTCTGTGGATTTTGAAACGGTGAAGTAAGGGACAAGGCCGATGATGAATCCACACGAGGAACAGTGAGATGCTGAACAACTGTGGCGCGCAATTCGCTGTTGGTATACAATGGGCGGATAAGGCTGCCATTCACTGTCCTGTTGGTTACGAGCACAACCATCCACACCTTTCCCCCTGGTGGGAATACCGGCATAATTTAACAGAATACTTTCCGCCCTCTATAGATTCCAAACGGATTCTTTTCATGGTCGAACGTAAAAATGCCCGTTCTTGACGTTACCTTCGCGGTGCCGTGCAGAAATAAATACAGGACCGACAGGTAGGGCCACACCATCACACAAAGCCATATTAAAAGCCATTAATAGCAAACACACAGGCAAATGAACGTCAGCACATGTATTATATTCTTTGTCGATCTCCCAGTTCATGACTTTCTCCTCCCAGTCGGAACGCGTTGAACACGATTCACGGTGGAGTCAGAATATCGATTAAAGGATTGAAGAAACAAAAGCGACATTGAAACAGCTGCAAGGCCATGTTGTAGAAACAAGGATTATTCAGAGCAGAATGAAAGAAAAAGAACAAAACATTGGGAGAACAGTGTCATAGGCCAGTCTGCCAGAGAGAGGAAAGGATTGAGCATGCAGTTGGCTACAAGGTGAAAATGAAGAGAGGGTTACAGTGCTACAGTGTGAGAGTGTGGGGTTCATTCTGTATCTGTCAGTCTCTGTTACAGTGTGAGAGTGTGGGTTTCATTCTGTATCTGTTAGTCTCTGCTACAGTGTGGGTTTCATTTTCAATTTGTCTGCCTCGGCTCCACTGTTAAGTTTGTCGTCTCAGTCCTTTACCTGTGAGACTCTGATTCAGTCCAAGCGAGAGTAATTTTTCTCATTTTTTCCCGCTGTTCCGCGAACCCTGTAAATACTCTTAAAATACACTCTGTATTTCCTGAGCTATTGTTAGAACACGAGTTGCTTGCAGTCGGTTTATGTTATAATTGATGGACAGTGCACCAATGAATGATGACGGCTGTATCCAGCAGGACATTCAGCATCGTAGAGTCATATGGCAAACAGACTATTCGTTACTGAACCACTTAGAGCCAATTGAGCAGCACGTGATCTGTAACTTTCTGTGGTTTGGCAAACCAACCTCTTAAATGTTTAATGAAAATAATCAAATTAAGTAAATACATTAAGTTATATAAATAAGTGAGTAATTAAATTAATAATTTGATTGAAGTAAGACCAACCGAGTTAGAGCGTTTCATGTTCCAGGATCATTTGTATGAATACATTTCCTCTCAGCAAATCCAAATTGTTACCTTCACCGTGTATCTGCTCTCTTATGTGTGCCGATTCTGTCACATTTTCCTCAATGTGCACCAGACCATGAATCTATTCGAGTTATGTCCACCTCATAAATAATATAATTTTCATTTCGGATTTCTTATGATAACTTCATACTTGTCTGCAAATGCCATGAATTTTTCATTGCTAAATGTATGTTTCCGTAGTTCTGTGCAGCACTGAGAGAGTTTCTGAAAAGGAATGCGAGGGAAGGTCAAGCTTCACATTTGGAATAATCCAAGTTCCACATTTGCAGCACCCGGTTCTTTGATGACGTCCTGAGAATCTGGCGTCACTGGTTACGTCACAGCTCAGCCGGGAATGTTCCGCTCGTCAGGGACAGGGTGGACGGAAGAGAAGGCTCCTGTGTTGCAAGACACCGTGTCCTATATGACACAGTGCTGAAGAACGAGATGAATGGAGGAGAATAGATAGCTGATAATTAATAGATTGATATTACAATCTGAACACGTCAGCTGGAGATGTTGGGATCCTGGGAACAGTAGAGAACAGGAACAAGCCCTTTGACTCCCTACTTCTGCGCTGAACAAGGTACCTAATGAGATTAAACTCTGATAACTGTACATGACCAGTCTCCCTTCATTCACTGCATACTCATGTGCTTTGACTGAATATTTACCGTTACGGGAAGCTAGAGGTTATATCTCAAAAGATGGCAAACCTGTACCATCAGCTCCCATGTTGAAGTAAATATTTGAGAAGGGAAGTGGAAACACTTATGAATTAAACAAGAAGGTTAAGGCTCATTTACAGACTTCCCCGGAAGGGAGCAGGAAGACTGGTGGGTTCGGCAAACCAGAATCAATCTGGGTGGTGAAAGCGAATCCAGATGTAGAGCTAGGGATGACGGAGAAACCAGCAAACTGTACAGATATAGACTAAGTCATGACTCATTAACAGGGTCAGGAATTAGCAAAGATACAAAGAGGCGAAGATTCTGAAGAGTTTGGGAAATATCGAGGGATACAGGCACGGAATCGGGTTGTACTTAATAATGGTAAATTTGTGGTGCCAAAATGGCGAAAAAAAATCAGGTGAGGTACTGGCACCATGACATTTGTGGGCATCAAGGATCAGAGAGAACTATGGAACTGTTGAAGAAACTGTGTTGGTGGCCGAAATTGCGATGAGATGTACAATATTATTGTAAGAATTGTTTGATTTGTGCCCAGTGATAACATAGATAAATCGGCTAGGGAAGCAGTTTTGAGACACGTCCCGTAGAAGTACCGTGTGGTAATCTGCAGGTTTATTTTGTTGCTTCTTCACCTCCATCGCCTGGAGGACTGAAATAAATCCACGAGATAGTGGTAGCGGTCAACAAGTGGATACAGGTTTCCACAACTAGATCATGAAAACTGCTGATGTTACAGCCAGGATTTTGTCCGAGAGAGTTTATCCCGTTGGGGACTGCCATGGACTCTAGAATCAGCTCATGGTCCCCGCTGCACTGCAGAGGTGACATGAAATATAATGAAACTGTTTGGGGTAAAACGAAAGTTCCATATTCTCTATCGAGCACAATACGGCGCGATTGTTGAACGGATGAACTGGACTTTAAAGACAATGTTGTCTAAAACGGCGAAACGGCTCCTGGGTAAGTGTCGTACACTATGTTCTTATGATAGTCCTCGTCATAGAAGCATCCCCTCCTGCATTTGCACGTTATAAGTTGACAATTCGTAGAACAATGAAAGTGTTAGTATTCCTGTTTGTCTAGACTTATCACTGACTGAGTATGATGGCATTGGAAAGGACAAATGCAAGCAGCAATTAATTGAACCTATTAAGGAGGCCCATTATGATGCCGCCCATAATACGTGACGGAAAAAAACGGCAAAGCGAAGCTTGTTTCAAGGTGCAAGCAAAACCGCGGGCGTTGGAAATAGGACAGAAGGTTCTGATGACATTGCATCAGCAGAGCCCCTTTACACCTTCCAGATTTGTCGGCACCGATCCAGTCCATCAGCATATCGAATCCAGACCGCTCCAAATAAGTTGGGTTGGTATCATGTTAACCAACTCAAACCCCTTAGAAATAGTCAATGTCCTCTAGCAGCTGAGTTCCAGAAAACATATTGTCAATGGGATGCTCTGGTCCAAGATGAGATAATCCTCTTGGATTTAAGTTTCAGGCAATCGACGGATGATGGAGCACTTGCCCCCTCAGTGAGATGGGTGACAACTTCCATTTTGTACCTGGAGGATCGAGGCAGTTCACATCTCTGCACTAGCCCGAGAGAAAACAGAGACACTGGAAGAGAGAAACAGATGGGAGAACGTGTTTGTTGCGTGGATGTTTGGAAATAAAGTGCGGGATAATTGATCTGATATGAATGAATTTTAGCAAGGCATTAAATTTATCAATGGTAGGACCATTCGTAACGTTAGAAGTTTAGGTATCCAGGGAAAGTTCGCTGATGAATCCTGACCTGACGCCCACAGAAGACAGAGGATAGTAGTAGATGGATTTATCCCTGGATTTTGGTGACCGGTGTCCTGCAGAGATCTGTTTTGAGACCGCCAGCTTTTTGTGTTTTATGAACGATTTGGATGACGAGGTGGTAGGGTGGTTTATTGTGTTTTCAATGATGTGGAGGTTGGTGGAATTATGGATGGTATAGAAAGTCGTCACAGATTATAACAGGACAGTGACGGGACGCAGAGCAGCGCTGAGAAGTTACGGATGGAGTTCAAACCGGAAAGGTGCGAAGTGATTCACTTTGGAAGGATGAACCTGAAGGCAGAGGTGATACTTTCTCGAGTCAACCGAGGGCCGCACATTAGTACGAGTTCCACAATGGAAACAGAGTTGTGAGACTTACTCCAATAAGCCGAGGCCCGCTCATCGCTACGAGAACCACAACAGGCACAGAGCGGTGTACTGCAAGAGCAGAAGGAAGTGTGATTGACAGATGAGCTTAAACGCATCCAGTGTTCTGCACAATCACATCGTGACGCTCTAAAGGCAACATACCTAACAGTAAATCAGGCGGACAAAAAATGACAACTTAAGGAGTACATTCAGATCGGAATGGTGTGACTAGTGGTGTTCCACAAGGATCCGTTCTTGGACCTCTACTTTTCGTGATTTTAACTAACGAGCTGGATGTGGGGGTAGAAAGTTGGGTTAGGAAGTTTGCAGACGACAAAAAGGTTGGTGGTGCTGTAGATAGTACAGACGATAGTCGAAGATTGCAGAGAGACATTGATAGGATGCTGAAGCGGGCTGAGAAGTGGCAGACGGAGTTCAGACCGGAGAAGTGTGAGGTGGTACACTTTGGAAGGACGACCTCCAAAGCAGAGTACAAAATAAATGGCAAAATGCTTGGCAGTGTGGAGGAGCAGAGGGATCTGGGAATACATGTCCACAGATCTCTGAAATTTGCCAGACTGGTAGATAGGGTAGTTGAGAAAGCATATGGGGTGTTAGCTTCATAACTCGAGGGATTGAGTTTAATGGATGGGATGCAATGATGCATCTCTATAAAACTCTAGTTAGGCCACACTTGGAGTACTGTGTCCAGTTCTGGTCGCCTCAATATAGAACCGATGTGGAAGCATTGGAAAGGGTACAGAGGAGATTTAGCAGGATGCTGCATGGTTTAGAGAGTATGGATTATGATAAGTGATTAAGGGAGCTAGGGCTTTACGCTTTGGAGAGAAGGAGGATGAGAAGAGACATGATAGACGTGCACAAGATATTAAGAGGAATAGATAAAGTGGACAGCCAGCGCCTCTTCCCCAGGGAACCACGGCTCAGTACAAGAGGACATAGCTTTAAGGTAAGGAGAAGAAGGTTCAAGGGGGATATTAGAGGAAGGTTTTTCACTCAGAGAGTGGTTGGTATGTCGAATGAACTGCCTGAGTCAGTGGCGGAGGCAGATACACTAGTGAAGTTGAAGAGATTACTAGACAGGTATATGGAGGAATTTAAGTTGGGTGGTTATATGGGAGGCAGGGTTTGAGGGTCAGCATAACTGTGGGCCCAAGGGCCTGTAATGTGCTGTGTATTCTATGTTCTATGTAATGGAAAATAATCGCACAGTGTGGAAACCTGCAGATTGTTTACAGATTTCACTTGCTACTTTTGTTCAGAGAGAAAGGATGGAAAATAGTGATAGTATTGTGGCAGGTTTGAGAATATCTTTAAAATTAAACAGACTACATCGCACGTCACGGGTATGAGGTGGTCAAGTCATTCACTGAGAGAGAGCAGGCTCCTGCCAAACGGCCCATGAGTGCGCTGGAAAACATTGCCTTCAAACTGTCCACAGCCCTCGCTAATTTCCCGAGGACACGTTCCATTTTTGGCCACAGGTCTTTGAAAGTGTTTGGAGGAATATGGCAGTGTATTTTATTGTAACACATGTCAGCTGTCACTGTGATTTCCATCACCCAAACCGCCCGGAATGACTGGAACGAAAGAAACAAAAGAATGAACGAATATTCCCCTTTAATAAAGAAGTGTTCTTCATTTCACCTGCCAGAACAAACTCCTTCCCTCAGTTTCAGAAGCGAATGTGCTCCGTCAAATGTTACAAAATAAATGGACTTCAAGCTGAAAGCCTACTTTGAAAGCTACGCTGACAAAATAACATGGAAAATTCACATCATATTTTGCTTTAACGAACGAAAAGATGAATGAATATTCCCCGTGAATAGAGAAATGTTCTTCATTGCAGCCGCCAGCTCCTTCCCACAATTTCAGAAGCGAATGTGCGTGATCAAATATTACAAAGTAAACTGACTTCAAGATGAATGCCTGTTTTAAAGCAGCAATGATATAAATTTATGCTACTTAAATAGCTGAAGCCAGGTATCATTGAAAATAAAATGCAAAATCCACATCATATGTTCTTTCAATCTAAATGGATTGTAATATCCCTTGAGGAGTCAAATTCGGGATACGGGAGAAGTGAGTAAAAATAGCTTAACGTAAGTGTTTGTGCATTTGTTTGCCACTAAGGTACCTGACGTGATAGTCACGCTAATTGCCGCAGTGGAATTTCTCTCACCCCAATAAAAGTCTACTAAACCAATCCCCAGTCCATCTGAGCAGCTGAAACACTCCGTACAACTGAATGCTGTTTCTGACGGAATATGGGATATGCGGCGATTTACTACATCGCGGCCATTTTCTATCCCGCACTTGTCGCGGTTGGTGTCCCCGGTAAGATGCCGGAGCTGGTTACTTTATGTATGGTGGCGTCGTAACTCTGCTGCGTTATCCGCACTGTTACTGAGCACAGATACTACCATCGGCTGCAACGTGTTTCCTGAATGGAGGATTCAGGCATCTAATGGTTTTATTTCCATTTTCCATACTTCCATAGCGGTGTTTTCTACTTTTGTTAATTAAGTTGGTGCCGATATCGTCACTGTTTCATAATTTCACCTCGAAAGGCTTTCGGAAGTGATGCTGGTCTCGGCTTTTCTAGGCCCGAGTCGCTATCAGTGCAGACACTTCGAGCTTATAACAACGTGGCAGCTTATTTAAATGACTGTCCAGTCTATTTTCAACACGTAGGACCGTTCTTCGGTAAGTCTGTAAATGAGAACTCGTGCTTTATATCTCCTAGACTCCACTATGTCACCGCTACAAACAATCCCCTCAGCTATGTCACCTCTAATAACGGAAGTGGTGTTGTTTACAGGAGCGATCGACTGCTCACCGGTCCGTGAGTCGTGGAACTCGGATGCCTCGCTCTGCACTGTGGGAAGGTCGCCAATCCACTGACACTCACATCCGTCATTGTCCTCCAGCCGGAGTGCAGCGACGGAGACCTCACACACTGCATTCCCGCTTTCCACTTCCAAAGAGACCATCCCTGCATAGATTCGGTAAAATGGGGACAGTCAGGGAACTGACCATATTTCTATTCTGTTTTCAAATTTATTGCAGTTAACTTAACGGCGATTGTGATCCTTTCTCGGGGAAAATGCGGACTGTCGAAATGCATCACCCGTTACCTGGTTGGAATGGCGACAGCGGATCTGATGGTGGTTATCGTTGTTGCTTTAGTGGAGCAGACCAACAATATCTACATTTATTCCAGATCCCTGCTCATCACTCCGGTATGCGCTCTGACACTTGTATTTCGGGTAGTAACGACGGACTGTTCTGTTTGGTTCACGGTCAGTTTTACCTTCGATCGCTTCATCGCAATATGTTGTCGAAAGCTGCGGGAGCGATGCTGCACCGAGAGAACAGCAACGGTGGTTATGGTGACCGTGGTTATAGTGAGCTGCGGGAAATGTGCCCCGCTTTACTTTGCCGTTGAACCTTACGTCATCATTGACAACACGCCGTGGCGGTGCACCGCCACTTATGAATACGCTACTTCACCCGTGTGGAGAGGATACCAATTACTGCTCAGTATTTTAAAACCATTGCTACCAATCGGATTAATTCTGGTGTTTAACGGGTTAACCGTAAGACATATCGTTGTGGCAAATAGAGTCCGCAGAAAGCTTCGTAACAGCAGCGACAGTCAGAAAGATGCCGAGGTGGAGAAACGCAGAAAATCGATGATTTTGCTGTTTTCTATCTCAGCTAATTTCATATTATTTTGGATGCCCTATGTAGCCCATTCCTTAAAATGGCAAAGGGAAAATTATTTTTACGAGAACAGATATTTGAGTTCCCCCGCATACATCCTCCAACAATTTGGGTACATTTTGCAAATCCTCAGCATATGCACCAATACCTGCATCTATACACTGACACAGAGGAAATTCAGAGAAGAGCTGAGGAATGGAATGAAGTATGTGTTTACATTAAATGGCCATCTGTGTAGATAACGCCCGTGTCTAACGGCAATTCAGCGGAGTTTTCAAATAAAGCCATTTTACAATGAACAAGTTTGGCAAATATGTCATAGATTCAAATAATCATATGCCTTGTCATCCGGAAATTGCAGAATTGGCGGAAGATTGCTAACCATACATTTCGGGCAGCTAGCTATACAAACGCTCAATGCTGCTGGCGTGATTGTTGCATTGGTTGAAGTATCTTCCAAACTATCACAGATACTCTACTCTCACAAGTGCAGGAATGGCTGGTGGACTTCAGGGCTTTCCGGGTTTTAGATGTTGAAGAATTGACAGGGTCGGGTAACAGAGTGTAAAGGGAGTGCGATGGGAAACCAGGGATAGCATCGCAGACCGAGAAAGGGAGGACAACGTGGAGCGTTCGTTTGTTAATAGACTGGGAGACGAACACAGAAACGTGATCTCCCCATTTGGAGCATTCTGTACAGTCGCCCACCAGATCAACCAAATAAGTGCAACGGGAACAGTAAAGAAACGATCGTAGCGGATATTGCACATCGGCCATGTTATTGGCACGGTATCTGAAACTTCCACAATATTCTTTGGCATCTCCCCAGGGTGAAAGTTTCAGGTAAAGCATAATTTCTCAGTTGTGTCCAGGAAGGATTCATGTCACTATATGAAGACAGGCGGACTAGCGAACAGGCGGACTAGCGACTAGCCATACCGGATGTAATATTAGAAAAAGAAACGTATCAGGTGACAGATCTCTGGGTGGGTCAGCAGTTCAGAGCAATAGGACAGATCTGCCCTCGATTTACTTTGCACATGGATAGGACCAGCGAGCATGGAATCTGTTTCAATGTCAGTCTGAGAATTCTGGTGCTACCTGTCAGGAACTTGGGAACGTACATTGTGAAATGATATAACTATAGAAATACGCAACAGATATGTGGAGATTGTTTAGGAAGACCTGTTATGGGGTTCAGTAAGGACTTGTTTCATTGTCGCAGGACAAGGATAATAGCATAAGAAAACCCTGGGTGACAGGAAAGTTGGAACAACTCGTCAAGAGGAAGAATGAAAGGCACTTAAGATCTAGGGAGAAAGGATCAGGTAGGGTTATGGAAGTTCACAATGCAGACAGGGGACTTAGAAAAGACTTAAAAAAGTTAGAAGGGGACTTGAGAAGTCCTTGGCGAGTTGCACTGTGAAGAACAGGAGGAGACTGGAAAGAGTGTGGGCAGATCAGATGTAAAAGAGGAAAACTTGTGTCTGGAGTCCAAGGAGGCGGTGAGGCTCCTCACTGAATACATTGATCAATGTGAACTTAGGGTAAAAAGGCAGATATGCTCGGATATGACGACGCTGAGAAAGAGGATGCGCTAGAAACTTGGAAAACATTATGATAGATGATTCCCCGATGCCGGAAGGGAAATAGTCCAGGTGATTTTGAAAGGGAACAAAGACATTGCTGAGCTTCTAGACAGGATATTTGTGTTTTTCCTGGCCAAGGAAGTAGAACTAGAAGATTAGAGGTTGGCAAATGTTTTTCATCCGTTGAAGCAAGATAATAGGGATACTCGTTGGAAGTATAGGCCAGTGAGTCTTTCATCAGTAGTGCGTAAACTATTGTAGAGGATAATTGAAGAGGAAATTTATGAGTATTTGGAGAAACGTAGTCTGGTTACGGAGAGACATCGTGGCTTTGAGGGGTGTGTTGTCCTATATAAGCCAGATTGAATTATTTGTTAAAATGAAATAAAGCAAACAGAAAAATCTGAATAGTCGATGTAGGTGTATTAATTCAGAAAGTCAGGCAGTATGGGATCTAGGTAACCCTGCGTGGACAGAAGGCAGATGATGTAGTAGATAGAGTGAATACTGGCTGGAAGACAGCGGGCAGCCGCTTCCCGCTAGGAGTGTGGAAATTTCGGGATATTTTACAACGTTTGCACTCTGCAGTTGCAGTGTTCCGAGAAATAGGGCTGAGGGAAATAATCGATTTAATCTGACCACAGAACGCAGCTGGATAATTTATGGAATTAGGGCTGACGAAGTAAGCAAATCGCTGAGCTATTTACTACACCGACACATTATCTAATCTGGCCTGTCATTTACATATTACAGGGCAGATGCTACAATGACCTCAAAGCAATATTTTCCAATGCAGGCCTTCATCTTAAAACCAGTATTTAAAATGTTTCAGAGCAGCTTCTCATTAAAAGAACCGACCGTCCAGAATGACAATTCAAGTACGCACCAATTTATCCCAATACCCCTGAATCATGCTTTCATCGTATCGGCTGCAGATACGCACAAACCTCAATCCATTTAACCCTGAATCCACATGGCCAGTGTGAAATCCGTGTCTCGCTCTGAAATTAATAATAAATGAAACATACAAAACGACACAAACTAAAAACAGCGAGCAAAGCAAACATCCGGTCTCACAGTTGTCTTCCTTCAACACCATCGCAGGAAATTGGAGAATATAGAATAAACAACTTCCAAAGCAGAAGGCCTGAGCACGTGTTCTGTGGAGGAGATGGGAGAGTGAGATGTGGAGACCTGAGGCGAGCATTCCTCAGCACATCATAGAATTTCGGAAATATACGCAGCCTCCGAATTTCACATCAGTTCCTGGAAATCACTTCTGGCAAGGAGACATTCATTTTTTTGTCACGAGTATGGTGAAAAAGAAGATTAATTAAATCACCCCCCAAACACAACCTAAAGAAAACACGACTCACATAAAGCCATTTATGACCCTAATCTTTCTCTCTCTCTTTCAATTGACATCACTTTTGTCCAAACCGCATGCTGTATTTCAAATCGGCAATGCATTCATATTTTCAAAATATCACAGAAAATAGCATGGTCTTATTTGTTCCACATTTAACAAACATCTGTAATGGCAAGCAGACAACATTAAATAAAGCCTTACGATTCCAGGTCAAAGAGACACAGAAAGTAATACATCGTCCACGAGTTAATATTCAACACAATTAAAATATGACATCTCCACAACTCCAGGCATCCAACGACTTCCAAGGCTGCTCACCACCAATTACTGATCAAGGATTGGATTCGGATTAAATGACCGTTTGTTGTATAGTATCGGGGCGAATGATCCCTAATACCACCTCTGAAGCAACAGATTTGTTTACTGTACTGGGACCACTGTCACACTCACCTCCAACCCGGAACTACTGTCTCTACCGCCTTACCTGTAGTGTGATAATCCCTTCATGATCTCACATCTGCACTTCACTCTTCTCCTGCTATAACCACCCATTTTACTCAGTCTCCATGCTTCAGTGTGTGCAAGGACAGAGGAATCTAACAGTATCAACGTCTTTCTAGATCGGTCGGTGCTGTGAGACACTGAAGTTCTAACCCAGACAGACAGTGAGACAGTTGTAGGAAACCACTGCACAGAGCAAGGATCTTCAGCCCGTCAGGTCCGGGAGAAATTATTTAAACAGCCTACTCCCATCGACCCGCACCCGGTCCATGGCCATCCATTACCCATTCAACCATGTAATCATCCAATCATCTCTTAAACGTTGACATCGGAAACTCAGTTACCATTTACATTGGCAGCACCGTCTACACTCCGACGACCCTCTGGGTGAAGAAGTTTCCCCTCATGTTTCCCTTAAACATTTCACATTTCACCCTTCACCCATGATCTCCAGATGCATTCTAGCCCAATATATGTGGAGAAATCCCGCTTGCATTTACACTCTCTATACTCATAATGTTGTCTACCTTTATCAAATCTCCCGTCAGTCTTCTACCTGCTAAGGAATAAAGTGCTGACAAATGTAATCTTTCCTTTTAATTCAAAACATTTAGTCCCGGCAATAGCCGTGTAATATTTTTCTGTATTCTTTCAAACTTATTTACAGCTGTCCTGCAGGTAGTTGAGACAACAGCGCACAATATTCCAAATTAAGCACCAATAAACAACATCAGCACAACATCCTCACTCCTGTACTCAGTACTTTGGTCTGTGAAGGCCAATATGGGAAAAGCTTCCTTTTTTACGACCCTTTGTAACTGCGGACAACTTTCATTGAATTATGGACCTGCATTCCCAGATTCGTTTGTTCTATCGTACTCCTCAGTGCCCCATTTCTCATTGTGTCAGACCAACCCTGGCTGGTCTTCCCAAAGTGCCAATTCTAACACTTGTCTGGGCTAAAACCGATCGGCCATTTTTCAGCCCATCTCTCAAGCTGGTCCACATCCCGCCTCCTGCTCCGGTAGTATTCCTCGCTGTGGACTACTCCCATAGAGTTGGTGTCATCGGCAAATTTGCTGATCCAGTTAACGACATTATTATCGAGATCGTTGATTTAGATTACAAATAACAACGGACACAGCGACGATTCCTGCGGCACTCCTCTCGGCACTGGCCTCCAATCAGAGACAACCGGCCATTCCCACACTCTCGCTTCCCCAACATAGCCAATGGCGAATCTAATTTACTACCTCATCGTGAAAGCCAAGTGACTGAACCATCCCGAGCATTCTCCCATAAGGAACCATGCAAATTCCTTGCTGAAGTCCCTGTAGACGGCATCCGCTGCCTTGCCGTCAACACCAGTCCTGGTAACATCTTTGTAAAGCTTTGTAAGTTTGGTTAGACATGACCCACTAGGCGCCGGCGACTCCTGACTATCGCTAATGATCTTGGTTGTCCGGATACTTCCCTTCATAGCCCAGGACCAGCGTAGTCTGAACACCGAGGACAATTCCTGATTGCATAATAGTTGACGACTCCATTCTGAGCAAAACTATCATTATCATCCTATGGCCGGCATTGACATTTACGTCGTATTGTTAAATTATCCTGCAATGTTATCAGGCTTATTGAGGGTAGTTAATTAACAATTAACTACTAAAGAATAATTAATCGACTGGACTTAAATAGTGAGATGCGGTACACTTGATAGAGCACAGAACATAGAATATTACAGCACAGTACAACCCTTCGTCTCACCAGTTTCTGACAGGCTTTCAACTAATTCAGAATGACGCCTCACCACTGCAACAGAATCAGAATTAGAACCAGATTTAATATCACAGGCATACGTCGTCAAATTTGTTAACTTTACGGTAGCAATACAATTAATCTCCCTCCCGGTGGTAACACTGTGCAGAGGGCGGGACCTGTTGGTGGGCAACTTTAATGATGGACGCAGCTGTTACAAGAGTCACCCCCAGTAATAATGATCAGTGAGGAACAGAGAATCTGTATTTGCCAGCAAGTAAATTTTATAATTTCAACTATAACGCACGTAGGTTCACACGCCATCTTCACTCCGTGACTCTCCATGAACAGTCAATGAAGAGAAAAGATAATACCCGGGAACGGAGTCGACGCCGGCCAGAGAGACGGGAGAGAGGGACTGGGGAGAAAGGGACGGGGACAGAGACTGGTGAGGTAGCGAGAGAAAGGTGAAGTCCGGGAAGTCTAGAGATCTGGCGTGGAAAGAGAGTGGGGGTTGGGGAAAGATGTTAGATGGGGAGGGAGATCGGAGTCGGGAGTTTGGTGTCGGTAGAAAACGAGAGGGGGATAGTCGGGACAAAGAAACGTGGAGTGGGACTTTGCAGAGACCGGGGGCCAAGAGAGTGTCTGGATGAGAAACAGATGGAAGAGGGATAGTCCGGAGGGAGGGCGATTGGTTGAGGTAGGTAGAGGGAGAGGTCGGTGTTATGGAGAGACCGGATAGAGAGAATGGGAGAGACGGGTCGGGGGAGAAAGAGACTGGGGAATGTAGAGAGACGACGGCGAGAGTCTGAGAATAGAAGGACGGGAGGAGGAGAGGGAAGAAAGAGAGAGACGGCCGAGATTCTAAGAGAGGAGAAACAACAGAGGGAGAGGGAAACTGAGTGAGACAGAGTGGGGGCGGGGTAGACGGATAATTCTATGACAGAGCTAGGGTAGAGAGATGAGGCAGAGACTGGGGACGGAGGGGCTGAGGGGAGAATCTGAGAGAGAGACCGCTGAAGTAGAGAGAGATCGACGGGTTACAGAAAGACGAGGGGGAGGGGGCCGGGAAAGTCGAGAGTTCTGGGGTGAAGAGAAATACCTGGGAATCTGAGTGAGGAGGGAAATTAGAAGAGAACTCGGAAGGGGAGACTCCGAGTCGCGGCTCTGTGATGGATAGGGTAGGATTGACGGCAGGTAGAGAGAGAAACTCGTGGGAGGGTGAGGTGGGAGGGAGAAAACAGGATTGGGGAGACAACGGAGAGAGATGGAGGCGGTTTAGGCACTGGTGGACGGTGGGGATGGAGAGACGGGTGAACACAGGGAGAGTGGAGATTATAAGAGCTGGGGAGGGAAATAGACACGGGAGGTTGAGAGAGAGAGAGAGAGAGAGAGAGAGAGAGAGAGAGAGAGAGAGAGAGAGAGAGAGAGAGAGAGAGAGAGAGAGAGAGAGAGAGAGAGAGAGGGATGAGGTAGCAAAGTGTGAGGGAGATAATACTGTCCATAATTTCATTGAGCGATTAGAGGACTTCCCTACCTGCAGGGCATTCTGGGATTACAGTGCTTCCAGTCTATCTGAAAAAAGAAACCCATGCCAGCTCACTGACCTCCCCCACCCCTCCCGCTTGACCCGAGTCCTTCCCACACCGTATCCGCGATCTCACTTTCCGCAACCGGTCTTCGCGATATTCATCCTCCCTCCCCGTCTCTGTGACCACAAAACACTGCGGCTGTAACGAAAGCGCAGAGGAGTATGATGAAACTCTTATACTGAGTCATGTTAGTAATGGAACACTCTGGGCAATTTACAGCGTGGGAGCTAGGAACCGAACCAACCCAGAGGCGAAAAATACGGAGACTCGAAAACCCGCGCGAAGACTGTGCCCAGTACGCTCAAGAGGTCCAATCGACAGTTGATGGTTCAACTCTATTTTGCTTAAGGATTTAAATATTTTTAATTTCATTAAAGAACCGATTGCATATTTTCTTTTCAACAAACTCAAAAAGAAATTTCCAGTGGACTTTATGGGATACCTTTTAAGTATATTGTTATGAGTGATGAACAGTTCTGATGGACAATGCGGTGCAGAGTTACCTCCCCCCCCCCTCCCGAGAACCAGGAACTATTACTGTTACTATGCTGCTCATGAGAGAGAGAGAGAGAGAGAGAGAGAGAGAGAGAGAGAGAGAGAGAGAGAGAGAGAGAGAGACGAAAAACAGGAGGCAAGGACATCTGTGACAGACAAGAGAGAGAGAGGGAGACTGCTGATTGAATGCATTGTGACTCTTCCTGGATTATTTTTCTTTTCGCTGAATGGGCAGTAGTTTGCTCGTTAACATTCCTCAGTGGACTGCAGGAGTGGCCTGATTTGATGGACACAGTCATTCAGAATTGATGGACAGCTGAGAGCCCGTTGGTAGGGATAAAAGACAGGTCTGGAGAGACACCCTTCAGCCACACCAGTGGACCCTGATCAGTGTGGTAAACCTCACGGGAAGGTTGGGGCTGCGGAGAACGAACCAGGAGATCGATCAGTAAAGCTATCAGTGTTACAGCAGTGCCGGTGGGGACTTGTATGCGTGTCCTCTCATTCCAGAGTGACGAGTCCACCACAGAAGAACAGTCTGGCTGAAGGACAGAGGGGCGATAGCCGAATGACCACAAGGGTGCAAAGGAATCAAAAGCCACAGAAAGGTCTGCTTGTTGCTGCAACTGTTCCGTCTCGCTCGCTCTATCTCTCTCTCTAGCGAATACAACACAATAAGCATATCTAGCTCAGCACTCATGGATTGAACTGAACCTTATACTTTTCTGTGACAAACTGATTTACCCCTAGACATCGATAGAGCTTGTTTATTATTGTTTATTATTATTCCCACACTTTTAGGTTTATTATTGCTAACCTGTGTTATTTGCATTATTGGTATTGTTTTGCTTAAGTCACTAATAAACATTTTTGAATATAATACCACCAGACTGCAATGGATTCTTCTCTCTGCTGGTCACACCACAGTTATGGTGTACGTAACAATATATTCGTGCGCAAATTATTTCATACTCTGCCGGATTGGAAAAAAAAAAATAATAGTGAAATACGTACATTAGTTGTTAAGATTAAAGACATTGATAAAAAAAAATTATTGCTCCCAGTCTGGAGCATTAGAAAGAGAGAATTGAACTTCAGATGCAAAATAGTCTGTCATTAACATTCCCGATTCAAAATCAATTACTTAAAACGAAGAGTTATTTTAGATACATGGTGATAAATTATTTGCTAACCAATTGATAGCTGCTTTGGCGAAACGTCAGATTAACAAAGCTCGTAGACGGGATGGTATCTTGACGGTTGATCATGATGAAGTTAATAAATCTTTTCAAGAATTTTATACCAATTTATACCAATCAGAATTTCCTGATGATCCTACCATAATACATGAATTACTAAAGAAACTCAATATTCCGAAATTACTAGCTGATGAACGTTTAGCATCAGATGTACCCATTGCTGAAGAGGAAATAAAGAAAGCAATTTTATAGACATACTCTGGTAAACACCTGGCCCGAAAGGGTATACAGCTGAATTTTAAAAATATTTTTCAGATTTACTTTCTGCCTTGTTACGTATATTTTTTAAAGATGATTCTTATTTGTAGGAAAATTATCACAATCCTTTTATGAAGCATCTATTTCTTTAATTGCTAAAAACGACAAAGATCCCACTGAATATGCATCATACAGACCTGTATCTTTCTTGAGGGTGGATAGTAAAACCTTTTACAAGGTATTAGCGGTTAGATTAGTGAAGGTATTGCCACTAATTGCCTCCGATGATCAGACAGGATTTATTAAAAATCGTTATTCACATTTAAATGTTAGGAGGTAAATGAACATTGTATACACTATTTAATCTAATACTACAGAATGTGCTTTTTCGCTTGACGCCGAGAGGGTGGTGAGAGACTTGAATGGGAATATTTATTTAACATACCTGAAAATTTTAATTTTACCCCAAAATTTATATCTTAGGTAAAATTGAAAAATCAAACAGCTTTGGCTGCTGTATATACCAATAATCAGAGATCCCCCTTTTTTGTTTAGGCTTTTTCGAGGTCCTAGACAGGGTTGTTCAT
>NW_026780031.1:0-58182 GCF_030144855.1 Hypanus sabinus | reverse complement strand
GGGTAATGGGACCAGTGAGTTATCTGGATCAGGGTAATGGGACCAGTGTGTTTCTGGATCAGGGTAATGGGACGAGTGTGTTATCTGGATCAGGGTAATGGGACCAGTGTGTTATCTGGATCAGGGTAATGGGACCAGTGTGTTATCTGGATCAGGGTAATGGGACCAGTGTGTTATCTGGATCAGGGTAATGGGACCAGTGAGTTATCTGGATCACGGTAATGGGACCAGTGTGTTTCTGGATCAGGGTAATGGGACCAGTGAGTTATCTGGATCAGGGTAATGGGACGAGTGTGTTATCTGGATCAGGGTAATGGGACCAGTGTGTTATCTGGATCAGGGTAATGGGACCAGTGTGTTACCTGGATCAGGGTAATGGGACCAGTGTGTTATCTGTATCAGGGTAATGGGACCAGTGAGTTATCTGGATCAGGGTAATGGGAGCAGTGAGTTATCTGGATCAGGGTAATGGGACCAGTGTGTTATCTGGATCAGGGTAATGGAACAGTGTGTTATCTGGATCAGGGGTAATGGGACCAGAGTGTTCTTTCGGTCAAGGTAATGGGACCACTGTGTTATCTGGATCAGGGTAATGGGACCAGTGTGCTATCTGGATCAGGGTAATGGGACCAGTGTGTTATCTGGATCAGGGTAATGGGACCAGTGAGTTATCTGGATCAGGGTAATGGGACCAGTGTGTAATCTGGATCAAGGTAATGGGACCAGTGTGTTATCTGGATCATGGTAATGGGACCAGTTTGTTATCTGGATCAGGATAATGGGTCCACAGTGATATCTGGATCAGGGTAATGGGACCAGTGTGTTATCTGGATCAGGGTAATGGGACCAGTGTGTTATCTGGATCAGGGTAATGGGACCAGTGTGTTATCTGGATCAGGGTAATGGGACCAGTGTGATATCTGGATCACGGTAATGGGACCAGTGTGTTATCTGGATCAGGGTAATGGGACCAGTGTGTTATCTGGATCAGGGTAATGGGACCAGAGTGTTCTTTGGGTCAAGGTAATGGGACCACTGTGTTATCTGGATCAGGGTAATGGGACCAGTGTGCTATCTGGATCAGGGTAATGGGACCAGTGTGTTATCTGGATCAGGTTAATGAGACCAGTGTGTTATCTGGATCAGGGTAATGGGACCAGTGTGTTATCTGGATCAGGGTAATGGGACCACAGTGTTCTTTGGGTCAAGGTAATGGGACCAGTGTGTTATCTGGATCAGGGTAATGGGACCAGTGTGTTATCTGGATCAGGGTAATGGGACCAGTGTGTTATCTGGATCAGGGTAATGGGACCAGTGTGTTATTTGGATCAGGGTAATGGGACCAGAGTGTTCTTTGGGTCAAGGTAATGGGACCAGTGAGTTATCTGGATCAGGGTAATGGGACCAGTGAGTTATCTGGATCACGGTAATGGGACCAGTGTGTTTCTGGATCAGGGTAATGGGACCAGTGTGTTATCTGGATCAGGGTAATGGGACCAGAGTGTTCTTTGGGTCAAGGTAATGGGACCACTGTGTTATCTGGATCAGGGTAATGGGACCAGTGTGCTATCTGGATCAGGGTAATGGGACCAGTGTGTTATCTGGATCAGGGTAATGGGACCAGTGTGTTATCTGGATCAGGGTAATGGGACCAGTGTGTTATCTGGATCAGGGTAATGGGACCAGTGTGTTATCTGGATCAGGGTAATGGGACCAGTGTGTTATTTGGATCAGGGTAATGGGACCAGAGTGTTCTTTGGGTCAAGGTAATGGGACCAGTGAGTTATCTGGATCAGGGTAATGGGACCAGTGAGTTATCTGGATCAGGGTAATGGGACCAGTGTGTTTCTGGATCAGGGTAATGGGACGAGTGTGTTATCTGGATCAGGGTAATGGGACCAGTGTGTTATCTGGATCAGGGTAATGGGACCAGTGTGTTATCTGGATCAGGGTAATGGGACCAGTGTGTTATCTGGATCAGGGTAATGGGACCAGTGAGTTATCTGGATCACGGTAATGGGACCAGTGTGTTTCTGGATCAGGGTAATGGGACCAGTGAGTTATCTGGATCAGGGTAATGGGACGAGTGTGTTATCTGGATCAGGGTAATGGGACCAGTGTGTTATCTGGATCAGGGTAATGGGACCAGTGTGTTACCTGGATCAGGGTAATGGGACCAGTGTGTTATCTGGATCAGGGTAATGGGACCAGTGAGTTATCTGGATCAGGGTAATGGGAGCAGTGAGTTATCTGGATCAGGGTAATGGGACCAGTGTGTTATCTGGATCAGGGTAATGGAACAGTGTGTTATCTGGATCAGGGTAATGGGACCAGAGTGTTCTTTCGGTCAAGGTAATGGGACCACTGTGTTATCTGGATCAGGGTAATGGGACCAGTGTGCTATCTGGATCAGGGTAATGGGACCAGTGTGTTATCTGGATCAGGGTAATGGGACCAGTGAGTTATCTGGATCAGGGTAATGGGACCAGTGTGTAATCTGGATCAAGGTAATGGGACCAGTGTGTTATCTGGATCATGGTAATGGGACCAGTTTGTTATCTGGATCAGGATAATGGGACCACAGTGATATCTGGATCAGGGTAATGGGACCAGTGTGTTATCTGGATCAGGGTAATGGGACCAGTGTGTTATCTGGATCAGGGTAATGGGACCAGTGTGTTATCTGGATCAGGGTAATGGGACCAGTGTGATATCTGGATCACGGTAATGGGACCAGTGTGTTATCTGGATCAGGGTAATGGGACCAGTGTGTTATCTGGATCAGGGTAATGGGACCAGAGTGTTCTTTGGGTCAAGGTAATGGGACCACTGTGTTATCTGGATCAGGGTAATGGGACCAGTGTGCTATCTGGATCAGGGTAATGGGACCAGTGTGTTATCTGGATCAGGGTAATGGGACCAGTGAGTTATCTGGATCAGGGTAATGGGACCAGTGTGTAATCTGGATCAAGGTAATGGGACCAGTGTGTTATCTGGTTCATGGTAATGGGACCAGTTTGTTATCTGGATCAGGATAATGGGACCACTGTGATATCTGGATCAGCGTAATGGGACCAGTGTGTTATCTGGATCAGGGTAATGGGACCAGTGTGATATCTGGATCACGGTAATGGGACCAGTGTGTTATCTGGATCAGTGTAATGGCACCAGTATGTAATCGGAATCAAGGTAATGGGACCAGTGTGTTATCTGGATCAGGTTAATGGGACCAGTGTGTTATCTGGATCAGGGTAATGGGACCAGTGTGTTATCTGGATCAGGGTAATGGGACCAGAGTGTTCTTTGTGTCAAGGTAATGGGACCAGTGTGTTATCTGGATCAGGGTAATCGGAACAGTGTGTTATCTGGATCAGGGTAATGGGACCAGTGTGTTATCTGGATCAGGGTAATGGGACCAGTGTGTTATCTGGATCAGGGTAATGGGACAAGTGTGTTATCTGGATCAGGGTAATGTGACCAGTGTGTTATCTGGATCAGGGTAATGGACCAGAGTGTTCATTGGGTCAAGGTAATGGGACCAGCGTGTTATCTGGATCAGTGGAATGGGACCAGTGAGTTATCTGGATCAGGGTAATGGGACCAGTGTGTTATCTGGATCAGGGTAATGGGACCAAGTGTTCTTTGGGTCAAGGTAATGGGACCAGTGTGTTATCTGGATCAGGGTAATGGGACCAGTGTGTTATCTGGATCAGGGTAATAGGACCAGTGAGTTATCTGCATCAGGGTAATGGGACGAGTGTGTTATCTGGATCAGGGTAATGGGACCAGTGTGTTATCTGGATCAGGGTAATAGGACCAGTGAGTTATCTGCATCAGGGTAATGGGACGAGTGTGTTATCTGGATCAGGGTAATGGGACCAGTGTGTTATCTGGATCAGTGTAATGGGACCAGTGTGTTATCTGGATCAAGGTAATGGGACCAGTGTGTTATCTGGATCAGGGTAATGGGACCAGTGTGTTATCTGGATCAGGGTAATGGGACCAGTGTGTTATCTGGATCAGGGTAATGGGACCGGTGTGTTATCTGGATCAAGGTAATGGGACCAGTGTGTTATCTGGATCAGGGTAATGGGACCAGTGTGTTATCTGGATCAGGGTAATGGGACCAGTGTGATATCTGGATCAGGGTAATGCGACCAGTGTGTTATCTGGATCAGGGTAATGGGACCAGTGTGTTATCTGGATCAGGGTAATGGAACCAGTATGTTATCGGAATCAAGGTAATGGGACCAGTGTGTTATCTGGATCAGGGTAATGGGACCAGTGTGTTATCTGGATCAGGGTAATGGGACCAGAGTGTTCTTTGGGTCAAGGTAATGGGACCAGTGTGTTATCTGGATCTGGGTAATGGGACCAGTGTGTTATCTGGATCAGGGTAATGGGACCAGTGAGTTATCTGGATCAGGGTAATGGGACCAGTGTGTTTCTGGATCAGGGTAATGGGACGAATGTGTTATCTGGATCAGGGTAATGGGACCAGTGTGTTATCTGGATCAGGGTAATGGGACCAGTGTGTTATCTGGATCAGGGTAATGGGACCAGTGTGTTATCTGGATCAGGGTAATGGGACCAGTGAGTTATCTGGATCACGGTAATGGGACCAGTGTGTTTCTGGATCAGGGTAATGGGACCAGTGAGTTATCTGGATCAGGGTAATGGGACGAGTGTGTTATCTGGATCAGGGTAATGGGACCAGTGTGTTATCTGGATCAGGGTAATGGGACCAGTGTGTTACCTGGATCAGGGTAATGGGACCAGTGTGTTATCTGGATCAGGGTAATGGGACCAGTGAGTTATCTGGATCAGTGTAATGGGAGCAGTGAGTTATCTGGATCAGGGTAATGGGACCAGTGTGTTATCTGGATCAGGGTAATGGGACCAGTGTGTTATCTGGATCAGGGTAATGGGACCAGAGTGTTCTTTGGGTCAAGGTAATGGGACCACTGTGTTATCTGGATCAGGGTAATGGGACCAGTGTGCTATCTGGATCAGGGTAATGGGACCAGTGTGTTATCTGGATCAGGGTAATGGGACCAGTGAGTTATCTGGATCAGGGTAATGGGACCAGTGTGTAATCTGGATCAAGGTAATGGGACCAGTGTGTTATCTGGATCATGGTAATGGGACCAGTTTGTTATCTGGATCAGGGTAATGGGACCACTGTGATATCTGGATTAGGGTAATGGGACCAGTGTGTTATCTGGATCAGGGTAATGGGACCAGTGTGTTATCTGGATCAGGGTAATGGGACCAGTGTGTTATCTGGATCAGGGTAATGGGACCAGTGTGATATCTGGATCACGGTAATGGGACCAGTGTGTTATCTGGATCAGGGTAATGGCACCAGTATGTAATCGGAATCAAGGTAATGGGACCAGTGTGTTATCTGGATCAGGTTAATGGGACCAGTGTGTTATCTGGATCAGGGTAATGGGACCAGTGTGTTATCTGGATCAGGGTAATGGGACCAGAGTGTTCTTTGGGTCAAGGTAATGGGACCAGTGTGTTATCTGGATCAGGGTAATCGGACCAGTGTGTTACCTGGATCAGGGTAATGGGACCAGTGTGTTATCTGGATCAGGGTAATGGGACCAGTGAGTTATCTGGATCAGGGTAATGGGAGCAGTGAGTTATCTGCATCAGGGTAATGGGACCAGTGTGTTATCTGGATCAGGGTAATGGGACCAGTGTGTTATCTGGATCAGGGTAATGGGACCAGAGTGTTCTTTGGGTGAAGTTAATGGGACCACTGTGTTATCTGGATCAGGGTAATGGGACCAGTGTGCTATCTGGATCAGGGTAATGGGACCAGTGTGTTATCTGGATCAGGGTAATGGGACCAGTGAGTTATCTGGATCAGGGTAATGGGACCAGTGTGTAATCTGGATCAAGGTAATGGGACCAGTGTGTTATCTGGATCATGGTAATGGGACCAGTTTGTTATCTGGATCAGGATAATGGGACCACTGTGATATCTGGATCAGGGTAATGGGACCAGTGTGTTATCTGGATCAGGGTAATGGGACCAGTGTGTTATCTGGATCAGGGTAATGGGACCAGTGTGTTATCTGGATCAGGGTAATGGGACCAGTGTGATATCTGGATTACGGTAATGGGACCAGTGTGTTACCTGGATCAGGGTAATGGCACCAGAGTGTTCTTTGGGTCAAGGTAATGGGACCAGTGTGTTATCTGGATCTGGGTAATGGGACCAGTGTGTTATCTGGATCAGGGTAATGGGACCAGTGAGTTATCTGGATCAGGGTAATGGGACCAGTGTGTTTCTGGATCAGGGTAATGGGACGAGTGTGTTATCTGGATCAGGGTAATGGGACCAGTGTGTTATCTGGATCAGGGTAATGGGACCAGTGTGTTATCTGGATCAGGGTAATGGGACCAGTGTGTTATCTGGATCAGGGTAATGGGACCAGTGAGTTATCTGGATCACGGTAATGGGACCAGTGTGTTTCTGGATCAGGGTAATGGGACCAGTGAGTTATCTGGATCAGGGTAATGGGACGAGTGTGTTATCTGGATCAGGGTAATGGGACCAGTGTGTTATCTGGATCAGGGTAATGGGACCAGTGTGTTACCTGGATCAGGGTAATGGGACCAGTGTGTTATCTGGATCAGGGTAATGGGACCAGTGAGTTATCTGGATCAGGGTAATGGGACCAGAGTGTTCTTTGGGTCAAGGTAATGGGACCACTGTGTTATCTGGATCAGGGTAATGGGACCAGTGTGCTATCTGGATCAGGGTAATGGGACAAGTGTGTTATCTGGATCAGGGTAATGGGACCAGTGAGTTATCTGGATCAGGGTAATGGGACCAGTGTGTAATCTGGATCAAGATAATGGGACCAGTGTGTTATCTGGATCATGGTAATGGGACCAGTTTGTTATCTGGATCAGGATAATGGGACCACTGTGATATCTGGATCAGGGTAATGGGACCAGTGTGTTATCTGGATCAGGGTAAAGGGACCAGTGTGTTATCTGGATCAGGGTAATGGGACCAGTGTGTTATCTGGATCAGGGTAATGGGACCAGTGTGATATCTGGATCACGGTAATGGGACCAGTGTGTTATCTGGATCAGGGTAATGGCACCAGTATGTAATCGGAATCAAGGTAATGGGACCAGTGTGTTATCTGGATCAGGTTAATGGGACCAGTGTGGTATCTGGATCAGGGTAATGGGACCAGTGTGTTATCTGGATCAGGGTAATGGGACCAGAGTGTTCTTTGGGTCAAGGTAATGGGACCAGTGTGTTATCTGGATCAGGGTAATCGGACCAGTGTGTTACCTGGATCAGGGTAATGGGACCAGTGTGTTATCTGGATCAGGGTAATGGGACCAGTGAGTTATCTGGATCAGGGGAATGGGAGCAGTGAGTTATCTGGATCAGGGTAATGGGACCAGTGTGTTATCTGGATCAGGGTAATGGGACCAGTGTGTTATCTGGATCAGGGTAATGGGACCAGAGTGTTCTTTGGGTGAAGTTAATGGGACCACTGTGTTATCTGGATCAGGGTAATGGGACCAGTGTGCTATCTGGATCAGGGTAATGGGACCAGTGTGTTATCTGGATCAGGGTAATGGGACCAGTGAGTTATCTGGATCAGGGTAATGGGACCAGTGTGTAATCTGGATCAAGGTAATGGGACCAGTGTGTTATCTGGATCATGGTAATGGGACCAGTTTGTTATCTGGATCAGGATAATGGGACCACTGTGATATCTGGATCAGGGTAATGGGACCAGTGTGTTATCTGGATCAGGGTAATGGGACCAGTGTGTTATCTGGATCAGGGTAATGGGACCAGTGTGTTATCTGGATCAGGGTAATGGGACCAGTGTGATATCTGGATTACGGTAATGGGACCAGTGTGTTATCTGGATCAGGGTAATGGCACCAGTATGTAATCGGAATCAAGGTAATGGGACCAGTGTGTTATCTGGATCAGGTTAATGGGACCAGTGTGTTATCTGGATCAGGGTAATGGGACCAGTGTGTTATCTGGATCAGGGTAATGGGACCAGAGTGTTCTTTGGGTCAAGGTAATGGGACCAGTGTGTTATCTGGATCAGGGTAATCGGACCAGTGTGTTATCTGGATCAGGGAAATGGGACCAGTGTGTTATCTGGATCAGGTTAATGGGACCAGTGTGTTATCTGGATCAGGGTAATGGGACCAGTGTGTTATCTGGATCAGGGTAATGTGACCAGTGTGTTATCTGGATCAGGGTAATGGACCAGAGTGTTCATTGGGTCAAGGTAATGGGACCAGCGTGTTATCTGGATCAGGGGAATGGGAACAGTGAGTTATCTGGATCAGGGTAATGGGACCAGTGTGTTATCTGGATCAGGGTAATGGGACCAAGTGTTCTTTGGGTCAAGGTAATGGGACCAGTGTGTTATCTGGATCAGGGTAATGGGACCAGTGTGTTATCTGGATCAGGGTAATAGGACCAGTGAGTTATCTGCATCAGGGTAATGGGACGAGTGTGTTATCTGGATCAGGGTAATGGGACCAGTGTATTATCTGGATCAGTGTAATGGGACCAGTGTGTTATCTGGATCAAGGTAATGGGACCAGTGTGTTATCTGGATCAGGGTAATGGGACCAGTGTGTTATCTGGATCAGGGTAATGGGACCAGTGTGTTATCTGGATCAGGGTAATGGGACCGGTGTGTTATCTGGATCAAGGTAATGGGACCAGTGTGTTATCTGGATCAGGGTAATGGGACCAGTGTGTTATCTGGATCAGGGTAATGGGACCAGTGTGATATCTGGATCAGGGTAATGGGACCAGTGTGTTATCTGGATCAGGGTAATGGGACCAGTGTGTTATCTGGATCAGGGTAATGGAACCAGTATGTTATCGGAATCAAGGTAATGGGACCAGTGTGTTATCTGGATCAGGGTAATGGGACCAGTGTGTTATCTGGATCAGGGTAATGGGACCAGAGTGTTCTTTGGGTTAAGGTAATGGGACCAGTGTGTTATCTGGATCAGGGTAATGGGACCAGTGTGTTATCTGGATCAGGGTAATGGGACCAGTGTGTTATCCGGATCAGGGTTATGGGACCAGAGTGTTCTTTGAGTCAAGGTAATGGGACCAGTGTGTTATCTGGATCAGGGTAATGGGACCAGTGTGATATCTGGATCACGGTAATGGGACCAGTGTATTATCTGGATCAGGGTAATGGCACCAGTATGTAATCGGAATCAAGGTAATGGGACCAGTGTGTTTTCTGGATCAGGTTAATGGGACCAGTGTGTTATCTGGATCAGGGTAATGGGACCAGTGTGTTATCTGGATCAGGGTAATGGGACCAGAGTGTTCTTTGGGTCAAGGTAATGGGACCAGTGTGTTATCTGGATCAGGGTAATCGGACCAGTGTGTTATCTGTATCAGGGTAATGGGACCAGTGTGTTATCTGGATCAGGGTAATGGGACCAGTGTGTTATCTGGATCAGGGTAATGGGACCAGTGTGTTATCTGGATCAGGGTAATGGGACCAGTGTGTTATCTGGATCAGGGTAATGGGACCAGTGTGTTACCTGGATCAGGGTAATGGGACCAGTGTGTTATCTGGATCAGGGTAATGGGACCAGTGAGTTATCTGGATCAGGGTAATGGGAGCAGTGAGTTATCTGGATCAGGGTAATGGGACCAGTGTGTTATCTGGATCAGGGTAATGGGACCAGTGTGTTATCTGGATCAGGGTAATGGGACCAGAGTGTTCTTTGGGTCAAGGTAATGGGACCACTGTGTTATCTGGATCAGGGTAATGGGACCAGTGTGCTATCTGGATCAGGGTAATGGGACCAGTGTGTTATCTGGATCAGGGTAATGGGACCAGTGAGTTATCTGGATCAGGGTAATGGGACCAGTGTGTAATCTGGATCAAGGTAATGGGACCAGTGTGTTATCTGGATCATGGTAATGGGACCAGTTTGTTATCTGGATCAGGATAATGGGACCACTGTGATATCTGGATCAGGGTAATGGGACCAGTGTGTTATCTGGATCAGGGTAATGGGACCAGTGTGTTATCTGGATCAGGGTAATGGGACCAGTGTGTTATCTGGATCAGGGTAATGGGACCAGTGTGATATCTGCATCACGGTAATGGGACCAGTGTGTTATCTGGATCAGGGTAATGGCACCAGTATGTAATCGGAATCAAGGTAATGGGACCAGTGTGTTATCTGGATCAGGTTAATAGGACCAGTGTGTTATCTGGATCAGGGTAATGGGACCAGTGTGTTATCTGGATCAGGGTAATGGGACCAGTGTGTTATCTGTATAAGGGTAATGGGACCAGTGTGTTATCTGGATCAGGGTAAAGGGACCAGTGAGTTATCTGGATCAGGGTAATGGGACCAGTGTGTTATCTGGATCAGGGTAATGGGACCAGTGTGTTATCTGGATCAGGGTAATGGGACCAGTGTGTTATCTGGATCAGGGTAATGGGACCAGTGTGTTATCTGGATCAGGGTAATGGGTCCAGTGTGTTATCTGGATCAGGGTAATGGGACCAGTGCGTTATCTGGATCAGGGTAATGGGACCAATGTGTTAACTGGATCAGGGTAATGGGACCAGTGTGTTATCTGGATCAGGGTAATGGGACCAGAGTGTTCTTTGCGTCAAGGTAATGGGACCAGTGAGTTATCTGGATCAGGGTAATGGGACCAGTGTGTTTCTGGATCAGGGTAATGGGACCAGTGAGTTATCTGGATCAGGGTAATGGGACGAGTGTGTTATCTGGAATAGGGTAATGGGACCAGTGTGTTATCTGGATCAGGGTAATGGGACCAGTGTGTTATCTGGATCAGGGTAATGGGACCAGTGTGTTATCTGGATCAGGGTAATGGGACCAGTGAGTTATCTGGATCAGGGTAATGTGAGCAGTGAGTTATCTGGATCAGGGTAATGGGACCAGTGAGTTATCTGGATCAGGGTAATGTGAGCAGTGAGTTATCTGGATCAGGGTAATGGGACCAGTGTGTTATCTGGATCAGGGTAATGGGACCAGTGTGTTATTTGGATCAGGGTAATGGGACCAGTGTGTTATCTGGATCAGGGTAATGGGACCAGTGTGTTATCTGGATCAGGGTAATGGGACCAGTGCGTTATCTGGATCAGGGTAATGGGACCAATGTGTTAACTGGATCAGGGTAATGGGACCAGTGTGTTATCTGGATCAGGGTAATGGGACCAGAGTGTTCTTTGGGTCAAGGTAATGGGACCAGTGAGTTATCTGGATCAGGGTAATGGGACCAGTGTGTTTCTGGATCAGGGTAATGGGACCAGTGTGTTATCTGGATCAGGGTAATGGGACCAGAGTGTTCTTTGGGTCAAGGTAATGGGACCAGTGAGTTATCTGGATCAGGGTAATGGGACCAGTGTGTTTCTGGATCAGGGTAATGGGACCAGTGAGTTATCTGGATCAGGGTAATGGGACGAGTGTGTTATCTGGATCAGGGTAATGGGACCAGTGTGTTATCTGGATCAGGGTAATGGGACCAGTGTGTTATCTGGATCAGGGTAATGGGACCAGTGTGTTATCTGGATCAGGGTAATGGGACCAGTGTGTTATCTGGATCAGGGTAATGGGACCAGTGAGTTATCTGGATCAGGGTAATGGGACCAGTGTGTTATCTGGATCAGGGTAATGGGACCAGTGTGTTATCTGGATCAGGGTAATGGGACCAGAGTGTTCTTTGGGTCAAGGTAATGGGACCAGTGTGTTATCTGGATCAGGGTAATGGGACCAGTGTGTTATCTGGATCAGGGTAATGGGACCAGTGTGTTATCTGGATCAGGGTAAGGGGACCAGTGAGTTATCTGGATCAGGGTAATGGGACCAGTGTGTTATCTGGATCAGCGTAATAGGACCAGTGTGTTATCTGGATCAGGGTATGGGACCAGTGTGATATCTGGATCAGGGTAATGGGACCAGTGTGTTATCTGCATCAGGGTAATGGGACCAGTATGTTATCGGAATCAAGGTAATTTGACCAGTGTGTTATCTGGATCAGGTTAATGAGACCAGTGTGTTATCTGGATCAGGGTAATCGGACCAGTGTGTTATCTGGATCAGGGTAATGGGACCAGTGTGTTATCTGGATCAGGGTAATGGGACCAGTGTGTTATCTGGATCAGGGTAATAGGACCAGTGTGTTATCTGGATCAGGGCAATGGGACCAGAGTGTTCTTTGAGTCAAGGTAATGGGACCAGTGTGTTATCTGGATCAGGGTAATGTGACCAGTGTGTTATCTGAATCAGGGTAATGGGACCAGTGTGTTATCTGGATCAGGGTAATGGGACCAGAGTGTTCTTTGGGTCAAGGTAATGGGACCAGTGTGTTATCTGGATCAGGGTAATGGGACCAGTGTGTTATCTGGATAAGGGTAATGGGACCAGTGTGTTATCTGGATCAGGGTAATGGGACCAGTGTGTTATCTGGATCAGGGTAATGGGACCTGTGTGTTATCTGGATCAGGGTAAGGGGACCAGTGAGTTATCTGGATCAGGGTAATGGGACCAGTGTGTTATCTGGATCAGGGTAATGGGACCAGTGTGTTATCTGGATCAGGGTAATGGGACCAGTGTGTTATCTGGATCAGGGTAATGGGACCAGTGTGTTATCTGGATCAGGGTAATGGGACCAGTGTGTTATCTGGATCAGGGTAATGGGACCAGTGTGTTATCTGGATCAGGGTAATGGGACCAGTGTGTTATCTGGATCAGGGTAATGGGACCAGTGTGTTATCTGGATCAGGGTAATGGGACCAGTGTGTTATCTGGATCATGGTAATGGGACCAGTGTGTTATCTGGATCAGGGTAATGGGACCAGTGTGTTATCTGGATCAGGGTAATGGGACCAGTGTGTTATCTGGATCAGGGTAATGGGACCAGTGTGTTATCTGGATCAGGGTAATGGGACCAGTGTGTTATCTGGATCAGGGTAATGGGACCAGTGTGTTATCTGGATCAGGGTAATGGGACCAGAGTGTTCTTTGGGTCAAGGTAATGGGACCAGTGTGTTATCTGGATCAGGGTAATGGGACCAGTGTGTTATCTGGATCAGGGTAATGGGACCAGTGTGTTATCTGGATCAGGGTAATGGGACCAGTGTGTTATCTGGATCAGGGTAATGGGACCAGTGTGTTATCTGGATCAGGGTAATGGGACCAGTGTGTTATCTGGATCAGGGTAATGGGACCAGTGTGTTATCTGGATCAGGGTAATGGGACCAGGGTGTTATCTGGATCAGGGTAATGGGACCAGTGTGTTATCTGGATCAGGGTAATGGGACCAGAGTTTTCTTTGGGTCAAGGTAATGGGACCAGTGTGTTATCTGGATCAGGGTAATGGGACCAGCGTGTTATCTGGATCTGGGTATTGGGACCAGTGTGATATCTGGACCAGGGTAATGGGACCAGTGTGTTATCTGGATCAGGGTAATGGGACCAGTGTGTTATCTGGATCAGGGTAATGGGACCAGTGTGTTATCTGGATCAGGGTAATGGGACCAGTGTGTTATCTGGATCAGGGTAATGGGACCAGAGTTTTCTTTGGGTCAAGGTAATGGGACCAGTGTGTTATCTGGATCAGGGTAATGGGACCAGCGTGTTATCTGGATCTGGGTATTGGGACCAGTGTGATATCTGGACCAGGGTAATGGGACCAGTGTGTTATCTGGATCAGGGTAATGGGACCAGTGTGTTATCTGGATCAGGGTAATGGGACCAGTGTGTTATCTGGATCAGGGTAATGGGACCAGTGTGTTATCTGGATCAGGGTATGGGACCAGTGTGATATCTGGATCAGGGAATGGGACCAGTGTGTTATCTGCATCAGGGTAATGGGACCAGTATGTTATCGGAATCAAGGTAATTTGACCAGTTTGTTATCTGGATCAGGTTAATGCGACCAGTGTGTTATCTGGATCAGGGTAATCGGACCAGTGTGTTATCTGGATCAGGGTAATGGGACCAGTGTGTTATCTGGATCAGGGTAATGGGACCAGTGTGATATCTGGACCAGGGTAATGGGACCAGAGTGTTATCTGGATCAGGGTATGGGACCAGTGTGATATCTGGATCAGGGAATGGGACCAGTGTGTTATCTGCATCAGGGTAATGGGACCAGTATGTTATCGGAATCAAGGTAATTTGACCAGTTTGTTATCTGGATCAGGTTAATGCGACCAGTGTGTTATCTGGATCAGGGTAATCGGACCAGTGTGTTATCTGGATCAGGGTAATGGGACCAGTGTGTTATCTGGATCAGGGTAATGGGACCAGTGTGTTATCTGCATCAGGGTAATGGGACCAGTATGTTATCGGAATCAAGGTAATTTGACCAGTGTGTTATCTGGATCAGGTTAATGAGACCAGTGTGTTATCTGGATCAGGGTAATCGGACCAGTGTGTTATCTGGATCAGGGTAATGGGACCAGGGTGTTATCTGGATCAGGGTAATGGGACCAGTGTGTTATCTGGATCAGGGTAATGGGACCAGGGTGTTATCTGGATCAGGGTAATGGGACCAGTGTGTTATCTGGATCAGGGTAATGGGACCAGAGTTTTCTTTGGGTCAAGGTAATGGGACCAGTGTGTTATCTGGATCAGGGTAATGGGACCAGCGTGTTATCTGGATCTGGGTATTGGGACCAGTGTGATATCTGGACCAGGGTAATGGGACCAGTGTGTTATCTGGATCAGGGTAATGGGACCAGTGTGTTATCTGGATCAGGGTAATGGGACCAGTGTGTTATCTGGATCAGGGTAATGGGACCAGTGTGTTATCTGGATCAGGGTAATGGGACCAGAGTTTTCTTTGGGTCAAGGTAATGGGACCAGTGTGTTATCTGGATCAGGGTAATGGGACCAGCGTGTTATCTGGATCTGGGTATTGGGACCAGTGTGATATCTGGACCAGGGTAATGGGACCAGTGTGTTATCTGGATCAGGGTAATGGGACCAGTGTGTTATCTGGATCAGGGTAATGGGACCAGTGTGTTATCTGGATCAGGGTAATGGGACCAGTGTGTTATCTGGATCAGGGTATGGGACCAGTGTGATATCTGGATCAGGGAATGGGACCAGTGTGTTATCTGCATCAGGGTAATGGGACCAGTATGTTATCGGAATCAAGGTAATTTGACCAGTTTGTTATCTGGATCAGGTTAATGCGACCAGTGTGTTATCTGGATCAGGGTAATCGGACCAGTGTGTTATCTGGATCAGGGTAATGGGACCAGTGTGTTATCTGGATCAGGGTAATGGGACCAGTGTGATATCTGGACCAGGGTAATGGGACCAGAGTGTTATCTGGATCAGGGTATGGGACCAGTGTGATATCTGGATCAGGGAATGGGACCAGTGTGTTATCTGCATCAGGGTAATGGGACCAGTATGTTATCGGAATCAAGGTAATTTGACCAGTTTGTTATCTGGATCAGGTTAATGCGACCAGTGTGTTATCTGGATCAGGGTAATCGGACCAGTGTGTTATCTGGATCAGGGTAATGGGACCAGTGTGTTATCTGGATCAGGGTAATGGGACCAGTGTGTTATCTGCATCAGGGTAATGGGACCAGTATGTTATCGGAATCAAGGTAATTTGACCAGTGTGTTATCTGGATCAGGTTAATGAGACCAGTGTGTTATCTGGATCAGGGTAATCGGACCAGTGTGTTATCTGGATCAGGGTAATGGGACCAGTGTGTTATCTGGATCAGGGTAATGGGACCAGTGAGTTATCTGGATCACGGTAATGGGACCAGTGTGTTTCTGGATCAGGGTAATGGGACCAGTGTGTTATCTGGATCAGGGTAATGGGACCAGTGTGTTATCTGGATCAGGGTAATGGGACCAGTGTGTTATCTGGATCAGGGTAATGGGACCAGGGTGTTATCTGGATCAGGGTAATGGGACCAGTGTGTTATCTGGATCAGGGTAATGGGACCAGAGTTTTCTTTGGGTCAAGGTAATGGGACCAGTGTGTTATCTGGATCAGGGTAATGGGACCAGCGTGTTATCTGGATCTGGGTATTGGGACCAGTGTGATATCTGGACCAGGGTAATGGGACCAGTGTGTTATCTGGATCAGGGTAATGGGACCAGTGTGTTATCTGGATCAGGGTAATGGGACCAGTGTGTTATCTGGATCAGGGTAATGGGACCAGTGTGTTATCTGGATCAGGGTATGGGACCAGTGTGATATCTGGATCAGGGAATGGGACCAGTGTGTTATCTGCATCAGGGTAATGGGACCAGTATGTTATCGGAATCAAGGTAATTTGACCAGTTTGTTATCTGGATCAGGTTAATGCGACCAGTGTGTTATCTGGATCAGGGTAATCGGACCAGTGTGTTATCTGGATCAGGGTAATGGGACCAGTGTGTTATCTGGATCAGGGTAATGGGACCAGTGTGTTATCTGGATCAGTGTAATGGGACCAGTGTGTTATCTGGATCAGGGTAATGGGACCAGAGTGTTCTTTGAGTCAAGGTAATGGGACCAGTGTGTTATCTGGATCAGTGTAATGTGACCAGTGTGTTATCTGAATCAGGGTAATGGGACCAGTGTGTTATCTGGATCAGGGTAATGGGACCAGAGAGTTCTTTGGGTCAAGGTAATGGGACCAGTGTGTTATCTGGATCAGGGTAATGGGACCAGAGTGTTCTTTGAGTCAAGGTAATGGGACCAGTGTGTTATCTGGATCAGGGTAATGGGACCAGTGAGTTATCTGGATCAGGGTAATGGGACCAGTGTGTTATCTGGATCAGGGTAATGGGACCAGTGTGTTATCTGGATCAGGGTAATGGGACCAGAGTGCTCTTTGGGTCACATTAATGGGACCAGTGTGTTATCTGGATCATGGTAATGGGACCAGTGTGTTATCTGGATCAGGGTAATGGGACCAGTGTGTTATCTGGATCAGGGTAATGGGACCAGTGTGTTATCTGGATCAGGGTAATGGGACCAGAGTGTTATCTGGATCAGGGTAATGGGACCAGTGTGTTATCTGGATCAGGGTAATGGGACCAGTGTGTTATCTGGATCAGGGTAATGGGACCAGTGTGTTATCTGGATCAGGGTAATGGGACCAGTGTGTTATCTGTATCAGGGTAATGGGACCAGTGTGTTATCTGGATCAGGGTAATGGGACCAGTGTGTTATCTGGATCAGGGTAATGGGACCAGTGTGTTATCTGGATCAGGGTAATGGGACCAGTGTGTTATCTGGATCAGGGTAATGGGACCAGTGTGTTATCTGGATCAGGGTAATGGGACCAGTGTGTTATCTGGATCAGGGTAATGGGACCAGTGAGTTATCTGGATCAGGGTAATGGGACCAGTGTGTTATCTGGATCAGGGTAATGGGACCAGTGTGTTATCTGGATCAGGGTAATGGGACCAGTGTGTTATCTGGATCAGGGTAATGGGACCAGTGTGTTATCTGGATCAGGGTAATGGGACCAGTGTGTTATCTGGATCAGGGTAATAGGACCAGTGTGTTATCTGGATCAGGGTATGGGACCAGTGTGATATCTGGATCAGGGAATGGGACCAGTGTGTTATCTGCATCAGGGTAATGGGACCAGTATGTTATCGGAATCAAGGTAATTTGACCAGTGTGTTATCTGGATCAGGTTAATGAGACCAGTGTGTTATCTGGATCAGGGTAATCGGACCAGTGTGTTATCTGGATCAGGGTAATGGGACCAGTGTGTTATCTGGATCAGGGTAATGGGACCAGTGTGTTATCTGGATCAGTGTAATGGGACCAGTGTGTTATCTGGATCAGGGTAATGGGACCAGAGTGTTCTTTGAGTCAAGGTAATGGGACCAGTGTGTTATCTGGATCAGTGTAATGTGACCAGTGTGTTATCTGAATCAGGGTAATGGGACCAGTGTGTTATCTGGATCAGGGTAATGGGACCAGAGAGTTCTTTGGGTCAAGGTAATGGGACCAGTGTGTTATCTGGATCAGGGTAATGGGACCAGAGTGTTCTTTGAGTCAAGGTAATGGGACCAGTGTGTTATCTGGATCAGGGTAATGGGACCAGTGAGTTATCTGGATCAGGGTAATGGGACCAGTGTGTTATCTGGATCAGGGTAATGGGACCAGTGTGTTATCTGGATCAGGGTAATGGGACCAGAGTGCTCTTTGGGTCACATTAATGGGACCAGTGTGTTATCTGGATCATGGTAATGGGACCAGTGTGTTATCTGGATCAGGGTAATGGGACCAGTGTGTTATCTGGATCAGGGTAATGGGACCAGTGTGTTATCTGGATCAGGGTAATGGGACCAGAGTGTTATCTGGATCAGGGTAATGGGACCAGTGTGTTATCTGGATCAGGGTAATGGGACCAGTGTGTTATCTGGATCAGGGTAATGGGACCAGTGTGTTATCTGGATCAGGGTAATGGGACCAGTGTGTTATCTGTATCAGGGTAATGGGACCAGTGTGTTATCTGGATCAGGGTAATGGGACCAGTGTGTTATCTGGATCAGGGTAATGGGACCAGTGTGTTATCTGGATCAGGGTAATGGGACCAGTGTGTTATCTGGATCAGGGTAATGGGACCAGTGTGTTATCTGGATCAGGGTAAAGGGACCAGTGAGTTATCTGGATCAGGGTAATGGGACCAGTGTGTTATCTGGATCAGGGTAATGGGACCAGTGAGTTATCTGGATCAGGGTAATGGGACCAGTGTGTTATCTGGATCAGGGTAATGGGACCAGTGTGTTATCTGGATCAGGGTAATGGGACCAGAGTGTTCTTTGGGTCAAGGTAATGGGACCAGTGTGTTATCTGGATCAGGGTAATGGGACCAGTGTGTTATCTGGATCAGGGTAATGGGACCAGTGTGTTATCTGGATCAGGGTAATGGGACCAGTGTGTTATCTGGATCAGGGTAATGGGACCAGTGTGTTATCTGGATCAGGGTAATGGGACCAGTGTGTTATCTGGATCAGGGTAATGGGACCAGTGTGTTATCTGGATCAGGGTAAAGGGACCAGTGAGTTATCTGGATCAGGGTAATGGGACCAGTGTGTTATCTGGATCAGGGTAATGGGACCAGTGTGTTATCTGGATCAGGGTAATGGGACCAGTGTGTTATCTGGATCAGGGTAATGGGACCAGTGTGTTATCTGGATCAGGGTAATGGGACCAGTGTGTTATCTGGATCAGGGTAATGGGACCAGTGTGTTATCTGGATCAGGGTAATGGGACCAGTGTGTTATCTGGATCAGGGTAATGGGACCAGAGTGTTCTTTGGGTCAAGGTAATGGGACCAGTGTGTTATCTGGATCAGGGTAATGGGACCAGTGTGTTATCTGGATCAGGGTATGGGACCAGTGTGATATCTGGATCAGGGTAATGGGACCAGTGTGTTATCTGCATCAGGGTAATGGGACCAGTATGTTATCGGAATCAAGGTAATTTGACCAGTGTCTTATCTGGATCAGGTTAATGAGACCAGTGTGTTATCTGGATCAGGGTAATCGGACCAGTGTGTTATCTGGATCAGGGTAATGGGACCAGTGTGTTATCTGGATCAGGGTAATGGGACCAGTGTGTTATCTGGATCAGGGTAATGGGACCAGTGTGTTATCTGGATCAGGGTAATGGGACCAGAGTGTTCTTTGAGTCAAGGTAATGGGACCAGTGTGTTATCTGGATCATGGTAATGGGACCAGTGTGTTATCTGGATCAGGGTAATGGGACCAGTGTGTTATCTGGATCAGGGTAATGGGACCAGTGTGTTATCTGGATCAGGGTAATGGGACCAGAGTGTTATCTGGATCAGGGTAATGGGACCAGTGTGTTATCTGGATCAGGGTAATGGGACCAGTGTGTTATCTGGATCAGGGTAATGGGACCAGTGTGTTATCTGGATCAGGGTAATGGGACCAGTGTGTTATCTGTATCAGGGTAATGGGACCAGTGTGTTATCTGGATCAGGGTAATGGGACCAGTGTGTTATCTGGATCAGGGTAATGGGACCAGTGTGTTATCTGGATCAGGGTAATGGGACCAGTGTGTTATCTGGATCAGGGTAATGGGACCAGTGTGTTATCTGGATCAGGGTAATGGGACCAGTGTGTTATCTGGATCAGGGTAATGGGACCAGTGAGTTATCTGGATCAGGGTAATGGGACCAGTGTGTTATCTGGATCAGGGTAATGGGACCAGTGTGTTATCTGGATCAGGGTAATGGGACCAGTGTGTTATCTGGATCAGGGTAATGGGACCAGTGTGTTATCTGGATCAGGGTAATGGGACCAGTGTGTTATCTGGATCAGGGTAATAGGACCAGTGTGTTATCTGGATCAGGGTATGGGACCAGTGTGATATCTGGATCAGGGAATGGGACCAGTGTGTTATCTGCATCAGGGTAATGGGACCAGTATGTTATCGGAATCAAGGTAATTTGACCAGTGTGTTATCTGGATCAGGTTAATGAGACCAGTGTGTTATCTGGATCAGGGTAATCGGACCAGTGTGTTATCTGGATCAGGGTAATGGGACCAGTGTGTTATCTGGATCAGGGTAATGGGACCAGTGTGTTATCTGGATCAGTGTAATGGGACCAGTGTGTTATCTGGATCAGGGTAATGGGACCAGAGTGTTCTTTGAGTCAAGGTAATGGGACCAGTGTGTTATCTGGATCAGTGTAATGTGACCAGTGTGTTATCTGAATCAGGGTAATGGGACCAGTGTGTTATCTGGATCAGGGTAATGGGACCAGAGAGTTCTTTGGGTCAAGGTAATGGGACCAGTGTGTTATCTGGATCAGGGTAATGGGACCAGAGTGTTCTTTGAGTCAAGGTAATGGGACCAGTGTGTTATCTGGATCAGGGTAATGGGACCAGTGAGTTATCTGGATCAGGGTAATGGGACCAGTGTGTTATCTGGATCAGGGTAATGGGACCAGTGTGTTATCTGGATCAGGGTAATGGGACCAGAGTGCTCTTTGGGTCACATTAATGGGACCAGTGTGTTATCTGGATCATGGTAATGGGACCAGTGTGTTATCTGGATCAGGGTAATGGGACCAGTGTGTTATCTGGATCAGGGTAATGGGACCAGTGTGTTATCTGGATCAGGGTAATGGGACCAGAGTGTTATCTGGATCAGGGTAATGGGACCAGTGTGTTATCTGGATCAGGGTAATGGGACCAGTGTGTTATCTGGATCAGGGTAATGGGACCAGTGTGTTATCTGGATCAGGGTAATGGGACCAGTGTGTTATCTGTATCAGGGTAATGGGACCAGTGTGTTATCTGGATCAGGGTAATGGGACCAGTGTGTTATCTGGATCAGGGTAATGGGACCAGTGTGTTATCTGGATCAGGGTAATGGGACCAGTGTGTTATCTGGATCAGGGTAATGGGACCAGTGTGTTATCTGGATCAGGGTAAAGGGACCAGTGAGTTATCTGGATCAGGGTAATGGGACCAGTGTGTTATCTGGATCAGGGTAATGGGACCAGTGAGTTATCTGGATCAGGGTAATGGGACCAGTGTGTTATCTGGATCAGGGTAATGGGACCAGTGTGTTATCTGGATCAGGGTAATGGGACCAGAGTGTTCTTTGGGTCAAGGTAATGGGACCAGTGTGTTATCTGGATCAGGGTAATGGGACCAGTGTGTTATCTGGATCAGGGTAATGGGACCAGTGTGTTATCTGGATCAGGGTAATGGGACCAGTGTGTTATCTGGATCAGGGTAATGGGACCAGTGTGTTATCTGGATCAGGGTAATGGGACCAGTGTGTTATCTGGATCAGGGTAATGGGACCAGTGTGTTATCTGGATCAGGGTAAAGGGACCAGTGAGTTATCTGGATCAGGGTAATGGGACCAGTGTGTTATCTGGATCAGGGTAATGGGACCAGTGTGTTATCTGGATCAGGGTAATGGGACCAGTGTGTTATCTGGATCAGGGTAATGGGACCAGTGTGTTATCTGGATCAGGGTAATGGGACCAGTGTGTTATCTGGATCAGGGTAATGGGACCAGTGTGTTATCTGGATCAGGGTAATGGGACCAGTGTGTTATCTGGATCAGGGTAATGGGACCAGAGTGTTCTTTGGGTCAAGGTAATGGGACCAGTGTGTTATCTGGATCAGGGTAATGGGACCAGTGTGTTATCTGGATCAGGGTATGGGACCAGTGTGATATCTGGATCAGGGTAATGGGACCAGTGTGTTATCTGCATCAGGGTAATGGGACCAGTGTGTTATCTGGATCAGGGTAATGGGACCAGTGTGTTATCTGGATCAGGGTAATGGGACCAGAGTGTTCTTTGAGTCAAGGTAATGGGACCAGTGTGTTATCTGGATCAGGGTAATGTGACCAGTGTGTTATCTGAATCAGGGTAATGGGACCAGTGTGTTATCTGGATCAGGGTAATGGGACCAGAGTGTTCTTTGAGTCAAGGTAATGGGACCAGTGTGTTATCTGGATCAGGGTAATGGGACCAGTGAGTTATCTGGATCAGGGTAATGGGACCAGTGTGTTATCTGGATCAGGGTAATGGGACCAGAGATTTCTTTGGGTCAAGGTAATGGGACCAGTGTGTTATCTGGATCAGGGTAATGGGACCAGTGTGTTATCTGGATCTGGGTATTGGGACCAGTGTGATATCTGGATCAGGGTAATGGGACCAGTGTGTTATCTGGATCAGGGTAATGGGACCAGTGTGTTATCTGGATCAGGGTAATGGGACCAGTGTGTTATCTGGATCAGGGTAATGGGACCAGTGTGTTATCTGGATCAGGGTAATGGGACCAGTGTGTTATCTGGATCAGGGTAATGGGACCAGTGTGTTATCTGGATCAGGGTAATGGGACCAGTGTGTTATCTGGATCAGGGTAATGGGACCAGTGTGTTATCTGGATCAGGGTAATGGGACCAGTGTGTTATCTGGATCAGGGTAATGGGACCAGTGTGTTATCTGGATCAGGGTAATGGGACCAGTGTGTTATCTGGATCAGGGTAATGGGACCAGTGTGTTATCTGGATCAGGGTAATGGGACCAGTGTGTTATCTGGATCAGGGTAATGGGACCAGTGTGTTATCTGGATCAGGGTAAAGGGACCAGTGAGTTATCTGGATCAGGGTAATGGGACCAGTGTGTTATCTGGATCAGGGTAATGGGACCAGTGTGTTATCTGGATCAGGGTAATGGGACCAGTGTGTTATCTGGATCAGGGTAATGGGACCAGTGTGTTATCTGGATCAGGGTAATGGGACCAGTGTGTTATCTGGATCAGGGTAATGGGACCAGTGTGTTATCTGGATCAGGGTAATGGGACCAGAGTGTTCTTTGGGTCAAGGTAATGGGACCAGTGTGTTATCTGGATCAGGGTAATGGGACCAGTGTGTTATCTGGATCAGGGTATGGGACCAGTGTGATATCTGGATCAGGGTAATGGGACCAGTGTGTTATCTGCATCAGGGTAATGGGACCAGTATGTTATCGGAATCAAGGTAATTTGACCAGTGTCTTATCTGGATCAGGTTAATGAGACCAGTGTGTTATCTGGATCAGGGTAATCGGACCAGTGTGTTATCTGGATCAGGGTAATGGGACCAGTGTGTTATCTGGATCAGGGTAATGGGACCAGTGTGTTATCTGGATCAGGGTAATGGGACCAGTGTGTTATCTGGATCAGGGTAATGGGACCAGAGTGTTCTTTGAGTCAAGGTAATGGGACCAGTGTGTTATCTGGATCAGGGTAATGTGACCAGTGTGTTATCTGAATCAGGGTAATGGGACCAGTGTGTTATCTGGATCAGGGTAATGGGACCAGAGTGTTCTTTGAGTCAAGGTAATGGGACCAGTGTGTTATCTGGATCAGGGTAATGGGACCAGTGAGTTATCTGGATCAGGGTAATGGGACCAGTGTGTTATCTGGATCAGGGTAATGGGACCAGAGTTTTCTTTGGGTCAAGGTAATGGGACCAGTGTGTTATCTGGATCAGGGTAATGGGACCAGTGTGTTATCTGGATCTGGGTATTGGGACCAGTGTGATATCTGGATCAGGGTAATGGGACCAGTGTGTTATCTGGATCAGGGTAATGGGACCAGTGTGTTATCTGGATCAGGGTAATGGGACCAGTGTGTTATCTGGATCAGGGTAATGGGACCAGTGTGTTATCTGGATCAGGGTAATGGGACCAGTGTGTTATCTGGATCAGGGTAATGGGACCAGTGTGTTATCTGGATCAGGGTAATGGGACCAGTGTGTTATCTGGATCAGGGTAATGGGACCAGTGTGTTATCTGGATCAGGGTAATGGGACCAGTGTGTTATCTGGATCAGGGTAATGGGACCAGTGTGTTATCTGGATCAGGGTAATGGGAACAGTGTGTTATCTGGATCAGGGTAATGGGACCAGTGTGTTATCTGGATCAGGGTAATGGGACCAGTGTGTTATCTGGATCAGGGTAATGGGACCAGTGAGTTATCTGGATCAGGGTAATGGGACCAGTGTGTTATCTGGATCAGGGTAATGGGACCAGTGTGTTATCTGGATCAGGGTAATGGGACCAGAGTGTTCTTTGGGTCAAGGTAATGGGACCAGTGTGTTATCTGGATCAGGGTAATGGGACCAGTGTGTTATCTGGATCAGGGTAATGGGACCAGTGTGTTATCTGGATCAGGGTAAGGGGACCAGTGAGTTATCTGGATCAGGGTAATGGGACCAGTGTGTTATCTGGATCAGGGTAATGGGACCAGTGTGTTATCTGGATCAGGGTAATGGGACCAGTGTGTTATCTGGATCAGGGTAATGGGACCAGTGTGTTATCTGGATCAGGGTAATGGGACCAGTGTGTTATCTGGATCAGGGTAATGGGACCAGTGTGTTATCTGGATCAGGGTAATGGGACCAGTGTGTTATCTGGATCAGGGTAATGGGACCAGTGTGTTATCTGGATCAGGGTAATAGGACCAGTGTGTTATCTGGATCATGGTAATGGGACCAGTGTGTTATCTGGATCAGGGTAATGGGACCAGTGTGTTATCTGGATCAGGGTAATGGGACCAGTGTGTTATCTGGATCAGGGTAATGGGACCAGTGTGTTATCTGGATCAGGGTAATGGGACCAGTGTGTTATCTGGATCAGGGTAATGGGACCAGTGTGTTATCTGGATCAGGGTAATGGGACCAGAGTGTTCTTTGGGTCAAGGTAATGGGACCAGTGTGTTATCTGGATCAGGGTAATGGGACCAGTGTGTTATCTGGATCAGGGTAATGGGACCAGTGTGTTATCTGGATCAGGGTAAAGGGACCAGTGAGTTATCTGGATCAGGGTAATGGGACCAGTGTGTTATCTGGATCAGGGTAATGGGACCAGTGTGTTATCTGGATCAGGGTAATGGGACCAGTGTGTTATCTGGATCAGGGTAATGGGACCAGTGTGTTATCTGGATCAGGGTAATGGGACCAGTGTGTTATCTGGATCAGGGTAATGGGACCTGTGAGTTATCTGGATCAGGGTAACGGGACCAGTGTGTTATCTGGATCAGGGTAATGGGACCAGTGTGTTATCTGGATCAGGGTAATGGGACCAGAGTGTTCTTTGGGTCAAGGTAATGGGACCAGTGTGTTATCTGGATCAGGGTAATGGGACCAGTGTGTTATCTGGATCAGGGTAATGGGACCAGTGTGTTATCTGGATCAGGGTAAAGGGACCAGTGAGTTATCTGGATCAGGGTAATGGGACCAGTGTGTTATCTGGATCAGGGTAATGGGACCAGTGTGTTATCTGGATCAGGGTAATGGGACCAGAGTTTTCTTTGGGTCAAGGTAATGGGACCAGTGTGTTATCTGGATCTGGGTAATGGGACCAGTGTGTTATCTGGATCTGGGTATTGGGACCAGTGTGATATCTGGATCAGGGTAATGGCACCAGTGTGTTATCTGGATCAGGGTAATGGGACCAGTGTGTTATCTGGATCAGGGTAATGGGACCAGTGTGTTATCTGGATCAGGGTAATGGGACCAGTGTGTTATCTGGATCAGGGTAATGGGACCAGTGTGTTATCTGGATCAGGGTAATGGGACCAGTGTGTTATCTGGATCAGGGTAATGGGACCAGTGTGTTATCTGGATCAGGGTAATGGGACCAGTGTGTTATCTGGATCAGGGTAATGGGACCAGTGTGTTATCTGGATCAGGGTAATGGGACCAGTGTGTTATCTGGATCAGGGTAATGGGACCAGTGTGTTATCTGGATCAGGGTAATGGGACCAGTGTGTTATCTGGATCAGGGTAATGGGACCAGTGTGTTATCTGGATCAGGGTAATGGGACCAGTGAGTTATCTGGATCAGGGTAATGGGACCAGTGTGTTATCTGGATCAGGGTAATGGGACCAGTGTGTTATCTGGATCAGGGTAATGGGACCAGAGTGTTCTTTGGGTCAAGGTAATGGGACCAGTGTGTTATCTGGATCAGGGTAATGGGACCAGTGTGTTATCTGGATCAGGGTAATGGGACCAGTGTGTTATCTGGATCAGGGTAAGGGGACCAGTGAGTTATCTGGATCAGGGTAATGGGACCAGTGTGTTATCTGGATCAGGGTAATGGGACCAGTGTGTTATCTGGATCAGGGTAATGGGACCAGTGTGTTATCTGGATCAGGGTAATGGGACCAGTGTGTTATCTGGATCAGGGTAATGGGACCAGTGTGTTATCTGGATCAGGGTAATGGGACCAGTGTGTTATCTGGATCAGGGTAATGGGACCAGTGTGTTATCTGGATCAGGGTAATGGGACCAGTGTGTTATCTGGATCAGGGTAATGGGACCAGTGTGTTATCTGGATCATGGTAATGGGACCAGTGTGTTATCTGGATCAGGGTAATGGGACCAGTGTGTTATCTGGATCAGGGTAATGGGACCAGTGTGTTATCTGGATCAGGGTAATGGGACCAGTGTGTTATCTGGATCAGGGTAATGGGACCAGTGTGTTATCTGGATCAGGGTAATGGGACCAGTGTGTTATCTGGATCAGGGTAATGGGACCAGTGTGTTATCTGGATCAGGGTAATGGGACCAGTGTGTTATCTGGATCAGGGTAATGGGACCAGTGTGTTATCTGGATCTGGGTATTGGGACCAGTGTGATATCTGGATCAGGGTAATGGGACCAGTGTGTTATCTGGATCAGGGTAATGGGACCAGTGTGTTATCTGGATCAGGGTAATGGGACCAGTGTGTTATCTGGATCAGGGTAATGGGACCAGTGTGTTATCTGGATCAGGGTAATGGGACCAGTGTGTTATCTGTATCAGCGTAATAGGACCAGTGTGTTATCTGGATCAGGGTATGGGACCAGTGTGATATCTGGATCAGGGTAATGGGACCAGTGTGTTATCTGCATCAGGGTAATGGGACCAGTATGTTATCGGAATCAAGGTAATTTGACCAGTGTGTTATCTGGATCAGGTTAATGAGACCAGTGTGTTATCTGGATCAGGGTAATCGGACCAGTGTGTTATCTGGATCAGGGTAATGGGACCAGTGTGTTATCTGGATCAGGGTAATGGGACCAGTGTGTTATCTGGATCAGGGTAATGGGACCAGTGTGTTATCTGGATCAGGGTAATGGGACCAGAGTGTTCTTTGAGTCAAGGTAATGGGACCAGTGTGTTATCTGGATCAGGGTAATGTGACCAGTGTGTTATCTGAATCAGGGTAATGGGACCAGTGTGTTATCTGGATCAGGGTAATGGGACCAGAGTGTTCTTTGGGTCAAGGTAATGGGACCAGTGTGTTATCTGGATCAGGGTAATGGGACCAGTGAGTTATCTGGATCAGGGTAATGGGACCAGTGTGTTATCTGGATCAGGGTAATGGGACCAGAGTTTTCTTTGGGTCAAGGTAATGGGACCAGTGTGTTATCTGGATCAGGGTAATGGGACCAGTGTGTTATCTGGATCTGGGTATTGGGACCAGTGTGATATCTGGATCAGGGTAATGGGACCAGTGTGTTATCTGGATCAGGGTAATGGGACCAGTGTGTTATCTGGATCAGGGTAATGGGACCAGTGTGTTATCTGGATCAGGGTAATGGGACCAGAGTGTTATCTGGATCAGGGTAATGGGACCAGTGTGTTATCTGGATCAGCGTAATAGGACCAGTGTGTTATCTGGATCAGGGTATGGGACCAGTTTGATATCTGGATCAGGGTAATGGGACCAGTGTGTTATCTGCATCAGGGTAATGGGACCAGTATGTTATCGGAATCAAGGTAATTTGACCAGTGTGTTATCTGGATCAGGTTAATGAGACCAGTGTGTTATCTGGATCAGGGTAATCGGACCAGTGTGTTATCTGGATCAGGGTAATGGGACCAGTGTGTTATCTGGATCAGGGTAATGGGACCAGTGTGTGATCTGGATCAGGGTAATGGGACCAGTGTGTGATCTGGATCAGGGTAATGGGACCAGTGTGTTATCTGGATCAGGGTAATGGGACCAGTGTGTTATCTGGATCAGGGTAATGGGACCAGAGTGTTCTTTGGGTCAAGGTAATGGGACCAGTGTGTTATCTGGATCAGGGTAATGGGACCAGGGTGTTCTTTGAGTCAAGGTAATGGGACCAGTGTGTTATCTGGATCAGGGTAATGGGACCAGTAAGTTATCTGGATCAGGGTAATGGGACCAGTGTGTTATCTGTATCAGGGTAATGGGACCAGTGTGTTATCTGGATCAGGGTAATGGGACCAGTGTGTTATCTGGATCAGGGTAATGGGACCAGAGTGCTCTTTGGGTCACATTAATGGGACCAGTGTGTTATCTGGATCATGGTAATGGGACCAGTGTGTTATCTGGATCAGGGTAATGGGACCAGTGTGTTATCTGGATCAGGGTAATGGGACCAGTGTGTTATCTGGATCAGGGTAATGGGACCAGTGTGTTATCTGGATCAGGGTAATGGGACCAGTGTGTTATCTGGATCAGGTTAATGGGACCAGAGTGTTCTTTGGGTCAAGGTAATGGGACCAGTGTGTTATCTGGATCAGGGTAATGGGACCAGTGTGTTATCTGGATCTGGGTAATGGGACCAGTGTGTTATCTGGATCAGGGTAAAGGGACCAGTGAGTTATCTGGATCAGGGTAATGGGACCAGTGTGTTATCTGGATCAGGGTAATGGAACCAGTGTGTTATCTGGATCAGGGTAATGGGACCAGTGTGTTATCTGGATCAGGGTAATGGGACCAGTGTGTTATCTGGATCAGGGTAATGGGAACAGTGTGTTATCTGGATCAGGGTAATGGGACCAGTGTGTTATCTGGATCAGGGTAATGGGACCAGTGTGTTATCTGGTTCAGGGTAATGGGACCAGTGTGTTATCTGGATCAGGGTAATGGGACCAGTGTGTTATCTGGATCAGGGTAATGGGACCAGTGTGATATCTGGATCAGGGTAATGGGACCAGTGTGTCATCTGGATCAGGGTAATGGCACCAGTGTGTTATCTGGATCAGGGTAATGGGACCAGTGTGTTATTGGATCAGGGTAATGGGACCAGTGTGTTATCTGGATCAGGGTAATGGGACCAGTGTGTTATCTGGATCAGGGTAATGGGACCAGTGTGTTATCTGGATCAGGGTAATGGGACCAGTGTGTTATCTGGATCAGGGTAATGGGACCAGAGTGTTCTTTGGGTCAAGGTAATGGGACCAGTGTGTTATCTGGATCAGGGTAATGGGACCAGTGTGTTATCTGGATCAGGGTATGGGACCAGTGTGATATCTGGATCAGGGTAATGGGACCAGTGTGTTATCTGCATCAGGGTAATGGGACCAGTATGTTATCGGAATCAAGGTAATTTGACCAGTGTCTTATCTGGATCAGGTTAATGAGACCAGTGTGTTATCTGGATCAGGGTAATCGGACCAGTGTGTTATCTGGATCAGGGTAATGGGACCAGTGTGTTATCTGGATCAGGGTAATGGGACCAGTGTGTTATCTGGATCAGGGTAATGGGACCAGTGTGATATCTGGATCAGGGTAATGGGACCAGAGTGTTCTTTGAGTCAAGGTAATGGGACCAGTGTGTTATCTGGATCAGGGTAATGTGACCAGTGTGTTATCTGAATCAGGGTAATGGGACCAGTGTGTTATCTGGATCAGGGTAATGGGACCAGAGTGTTCTTTGAGTCAAGGTAATGGGACCAGTGTGTTATCTGGATCAGGTTAATGGGACCAGTGAGTTATCTGGATCAGGGTAATGGGACCAGTGTGTTATCTGGATCAGGGTAATGGGACCAGAGTTTTCTTTGGGTCAAGGTAATGGGACCAGTGTGTTATCTGGATCAGGGTAATGGGACCAGTGTGTTATCTGGATCTGGGTATTGGGACCAGTGTGATATCTGGATCAGGGTAATGGGACCAGTGTGTTATCTGGATCAGGGTAATGGGACCAGTGTGTTATCTGGATCAGGGTAATGGGACCAGTGTGTTATCTGGATCAGGGTAATGGGACCAGTGTGTTATCTGGATCAGGGTAATGGGACCAGTGTGTTATCTGGATCAGCGTAATAGGACCAGTGTGTTATCTGGATCAGGGTATGGGACCAGTGTGATATCTGGATCAGGGTAATGGGACCAGTGTGTTATCTGCATCAGGGTAATGGGACCAGTATGTTATCGGAATCAAGGTAATTTGACCAGTGTGTTATCTGGATCAGGTTAATGAGACCAGTGTGTTATCTGGATCAGGGTAATCGGACCAGTGTGTTATCTGGATCAGGGTAATGGGACCAGTGTGTTATCTGTATAAGGGTAATGGGACCAGTGTGTTATCTGGATCAGGGTAATGGGACCAGTGTGTTATCTGGATCAGGGTAATGGGACCAGAGTGTTCTTTGAGTCAAGGTAATGGGACCAGTGTGTTATCTGGATCAGGGTAATGTGACCAGTGTGTTAGCTGAATCAGGGTAATGAGACCAGTGTGTTATCTGGATCAGGGTAATGGGACCAGAGTGTTCTTTGGGTCAAGGTAATGGGACCAGTGTGTTATCTGGATCAGGGTAATGGGACCAGAGTGTTCTTTGAGTCAAGGTAATGGGACCAGTGTGTTATCTGGATCAGGGTAATGGGACCAGTGAGTTATCTGGATCAGGGTAATGGGACCAGTGTGTTATCTGGATCAGGGTAATGGGACCAGTGTGTTATCTGGATCAGGGTAATGGGACCAGAGTGCTCTTTGGGTCACATTAATGGGACCAGTGTGTTATCTGGATCATGGTAATGGGACCAGTGTGTTATCTGGATCAGGGTAATGGGACCAGTGTGTTATCTGGATCAGGGTATTGGGACCAGTGTGTTATCTGGATCAGGGTAATGGGACCAGTGTGTTATCTGGATCAGGGTAATGGGACCAGTGTGTTATCTGGATCAGGTTAATGGGACCAGAGTGTTCTTTGGGTCAAGGTAATGGGACCAGTGTGTTATCTGGATCAGGGTAATGGGACCAGTGTGTTATCTGGATCTGGGTAATGGGACCAGTGTGTTATCTGGATCAGGGTAAAGGGACCAGTGAGTTATCTGGATCAGGGTAATGGGACCAGTGTGTTATCTGGATCAGGGTAATGGGACCAGTGTGTTATCTGGATCAGGGTAATGGGACCAGTGTGTTATCTGGATCAGGGTAATGGGACCAGTGTGTTATCTGGATCCGGGTAATGGGAACAGTGTGTTATCTGGATCAGGGTAATGGGACCAGTGTGTTATCTGGATCAGGGTAATGGGACCAGTGTGTTATCTGGATCAGGGTAATGGGACCAGTGTGTTATCTGGATCAGGGTAATGGGACCAGTGTGTTATCTGGATCAGGGTAATGGGACCAGTGTGTTATCTGGATCAGGGTAATGGGACCAGTGTGTCATCTGGATCAGGGTAATGGCACCAGTGTGTTATCTGGATCAGGGTAATGGGACCAGTGTGTTATTGGATCAGGGTAATGGGACCAGTGTGTTATCTGGATCAGGGTAATGGGACCAGTGTGTTATCTGGATCAGGGTAATGGGACCAGTGTGTTATCTGGATCAGGGTAATGGGACCAGTGTGTTATCTGGATCAGGGTAATGGGACCAGTGTGTTATTGGATCAGGGTAATGGGACCAGTGTGTTATCTGGATCAGGGTAATGGGACCAGTGTGTTATCTGGATCAGGGTAATGGGACCAGTGTGTTATCTGGATCAGGGTAATGGGACCAGTGTGTTATCTGGATCAGGGTAATGGGACCAGTGTGTTATCTGGATCAGGATAATGGGACCAGTGTGTTATCTGGATCAGGGTAATGGGACCAGTGTGTTATCTGGATCAGGGTAATGGGACCAGTGTGTTATCTGGATCAGGGTAATGGGACCAGTGTGTTATCTGGATCAGGGTAATGGGACCAGTGTGTTATCTGGATCAGGGTAATGGGACCAGTGTGTTATCTGGATCAGGGTAATGGGACCAGTGTGTTATCTGGATCAGGGTAATGGGACCAGTGTGTTATCTGGATCAGGGTAATGGGACCAGTGTGTTATCTGGATCAGGGTAATGGGACCAGTGAGTTATCTGGATCAGGGTAACGGGACCAGTGTGTTATCTGGATCAGGGTAATGGGACCAGTGTGTTATCTGGATCAGGGTAATGGGACCAGAGTGTTCTTTGGGTCAAGGTAATGGGACCAGTGTGTTATCTGGATCAGGGTAATGGGACCAGTGTGTTATCTGGATCAGGGTAATGGGACCAGTGTGTTATCTGGATCAGGGTAAAGGGACCAGTGAGTTATCTGGATCAGGGTAATGGGACCAGTGTGTTATCTGGATCAGGGTAATGGGACCAGTGTGTTATCTGGATCAGGGTAATGGGACCAGTGTGTTATCTGGATCAGGGTAATGGGACCAGTGTGTTATCTGGATCAGGGTAATGGGACCAGTGTGTTATCTGGATCAGGGTAATGGGACCAGTGAGTTATCTGGATCAGGGTAACGGGACCAGTGTGTTATCTGGATCAGGGTAATGGGACCAGTGTGTTATCTGGATCAGGGTAATGGGACCAGAGTGTTCTTTGGGTCAAGGTAATGGGACCAGTGTGTTATCTGGATCAGGGTAATGGGACCAGTGTGTTATCTGGATCAGGGTAATGGGACCAGTGTGTTATCTGGATCAGGGTAAAGGGACCAGTGAGTTATCTGGATCAGGGTAATGGGACCAGTGTGTTATCTGGATCAGGGTAATGGGACCAGTGTGTTATCTGGATCAGGGTAATGGGACCAGAGTGTTCTTTGAGTCAAGGTAATGGGACCAGTGTGTTATCTGGATCAGGGTAATGGGACCAGTGAGTTATCTGGATCAGGGTAATGGGACCAGTGTGTTATCTGGATCAGGGTAATGGGACCAGTGTGTTATCTGGATCAGGGTAATGGGACCAGAGTGCTCTTTGGGTCACATTAATGGGACCAGTGTGTTATCTGGATCATGGTAATGGGACCAGTGTGTTATCTGGATCAGGGTAATGGGACCAGTGTGTTATCTGGATCAGGGTATTGGGACCAGTGTGTTATCTGGATCAGGGTAATGGGACCAGTGTGTTCTTTGGGTCAAGGTAATGGGACCAGTGTGTTATCTGGATCAGGGTAATGGGACCAGTGTGTTATCTGGATCAGGGTAAAGGGACCAGTGAGTTATCTGGATCAGGGTAATGGGACCAGTGTGTTATCTGGATCAGGGTAATGGGACCAGTGTGTTATCTGGATCAGGGTAATGGGACCAGTGTGTTATCTGGATCAGGGTAATGGGACCAGTGTGTTATCTGGATCCGGGTAATGGGAACAGTGTGTTATCTGGATCAGGGTAATGGGACCAGTGTGTTATCTGGATCAGGGTAATGGGACCAGTGTGTTATCTGGATCAGGGTAATGGGACCAGTGTGTTATCTGGATCAGGGTAAAGGGACCAGTGAGTTATCTGGATCAGGGTAATGGGACCAGTGTGTTATCTGGATCAGGGTAATGGGACCAGTGTGTTATCTGGATCAGGGTAATGGGACCAGTGTGTTATCTGGATCAGGGTAATGGGACCAGTGTGTTATCTGGATCAGGATAATGGGACCAGTGTGTTATCTGGATCAGGGTAATGGGTCCAGTGTGTTATCTGGATCACGGTAATGGGACCAGAGTGTTCTTTGGGTCAAGGTAATGGGACCAGTGTGTTATCTGGATCAGGGTAATGGGACCAGTGTGTTATCTGGATCAGGGTAATGGGACCAGTGTGTTATCTGGATCAGGGTAAAGGGACCAGTGAGTTATCTGGATCAGGGTAATGGGACCAGTGTGTTATCTGGATCAGGGTAATGGGACCAGTGTGTTATCTGGATCAGGGTAATGGGACCAGTGTGTTATCTGGATCAGGGTAATGGGACCAGTGTGTTATCTGGTTCAGGATAATGGGACCAGTGTGTTATCTGGATCAGGGTAATGGGTCCAGTGTGTTATCTGGATCAGGGTAATGGGACCAGTGTGTTATCTGGATCAGGGTAATGGGACCAGTGTGTTATCTGGATCAGGGTAATGGGACCAGTGTGTTATCTGGATCAGGGTAATGGGACCAGTGTGTTATCTGGATCAGGGTAATGGGACCAGTGTGTTATCTGGATCAGGGTAATGGGACCAGTGTGTTATCTGGATCAGGGTAATGGGACCAGTGTGTTATCTGGATCAGTGTAATGGGACCAGTGAGTTATCTGGATCAGGGTAACGGGACCAGTGTGTTATCTGGATCAGGGTAATGGGACCAGTGTGTTATCTGGATCAGGGTAATGGGACCAGAGTGTTCTTTGGGTCAAGGTAATGGGACCAGTGTGTTATCTGGATCAGGGTAATGGGACCAGTGTGTTATCTGGATCAGGGTAATGGGACCAGTGTGTTATCTGGATCAGGGTAAAGGGACCAGTGAGTTATCTGGATCAGGGTAATGGGACCAGTGTGTTATCTGGATCAGGGTAATGGGACCAGTGTGTTATCTGGATCAGGGTAATGGGACCAGTGTGTTATCTGGATCAGGGTAATGGGACCAGTGTGTTATCTGGATCAGGGTAATGGGACCAGTGTGTTATCTGGATCAGGCTAATGGGACCAGTGAGTTATCTGGATCAGGGTAACGGGACCAGTGTGTTATCTGGATCAGGGTAATGGGACCAGTGTGTTATCTGGATCAGGGTAATGGGACCAGAGTGTTCTTTGGGTCAAGGTAATGGGACCAGTGTGTTATCTGGATCAGGGTAATGGGACCAGTGTGTTATCTGGATCAGGGTAATGGGACCAGTGTGTTATCTGGATCAGGGTAAAGGGACCAGTGAGTTATCTGGATCAGGGTAATGGGACCAGTGTGTTATCTGGATCAGGGTAATGGGACCAGTGTGTTATCTGGATCAGGGTAATGGGACGAGTGTGTTATCTGGATCAGGGTAATTTGACCAGTGTGTTATCTGGATCAGGGTAATGGGACCAGTGTGTTATCTGGATCAGGGTAATGGGACCAGAGTGTTCTTTGGGTCAAGGTAATGGGACCAGTGTGTTATCTGGATCAGGGTAATGGGACCAGTGTGTTATCTGGATCAGGGTAATGGGACCAGTGTGTTATCTGGATCAGGGTAAAGGGACCAGTGAGTTATCTGGATCAGGGTAATGGGACCAGTGTGTTATCTGGATCAGGGTATTGGGACCAGTGTGTTATGTGGATCAGGGTAATGGGACCAGTGTGTTATCTGGATCAGGGTAATGGGACCAGTGTGTTATCTGGATCAGGGTAATGGGACCAGTGTGTTATCTGGATCAGGGTAATGGGACCAGTGAGTTATCTGGATCAGGGTAACGGGACCAGTGTGTTATCTGGATCAGGGTAATGGGACCAGTGTGTTATCTGGATCAGGGTAATGGGACCAGAGTGTTCTTTGGGTCAAGGTAATGGGACCAGTGTGTTATCTGGATCAGGGTAATGGGACCAGTGTGTTATCTGGATCAGGGTAATGGGACCAGTGTGTTATCTGGATCAGGGTAAAGGGACCTGTGAGTTATCTGGATCAGGGTAATGGGACCAGTGTGTTATCTGGATCAGGGTAATGGGACCAGTGTGTTATCTGGATCAGGGTAATGGGACCAGTGTGTTATCTGGATCAGGGTAATTTGACCAGTGTGTTATCTGGATCAGGGTAATGGGACCAGTGTGTTATCTGGATCAGGGTAATGGGACCAGTGTGTTATCTGGATCAGGGTAATGGGACCAGTGTGTTATCTGGATCAGGGTAATGGGACCAGTGTGTTATCTGGATCAGGGTAATGGGACCAGTGTGTTATCTGGATCAGGGTAATGGGACCAGAGTTTTCTTTGGGTCAAGGTAATGGGACCAGTGTGTTATCTGGATCAGGGTAATGGGACCAGTGTGTTATCTGGATCTGGGTATTGGGACCAGTGTGATATCTGGATCAGGGTAATGGGACCAGTGTGTTATCTGGATCAGGGTAATGGGACCAGTGTGTTATCTGGATCAGGGTAATGGGACCAGTGTGTTATCTGGATCAGGGTAATGGGACCAGTGAGTTATCTGGATCAGGGTAATGGGACCAGTGTGTTATCTGGATCAGGGTAATGGGACCAGTGTGTTATCTGGATCAGGGTAATGGGACCAGTGTGTTATCTGGATCAGGGTAATGGGACCAGTGTGTTATCTGGATCAGGGTAATGGGACCAGTGTGTAATCTGGATCAGGGTAATGGGACCAGTGTGTTATCTGGATCAGGGTAATGGGACCAGTGTGTTATCTGGATCAGGGTAATGGGACCAGTGTGTTATCTGGATCAGGGTAATGGGACCAGAGTGTTCTTTGGGTCAAGGTAATGGGACCAGTGTGTTATCTGGATCAGGGTAATGGGACCAGTGTGTTATCTGGATCAGGGTAATGGGACCAGTGTGTTATCTGGATCAGGGTAAGGGGACCAGTGAGTTATCTGGATCAGGGTAATGGGACCAGTGTGTTATCTGGATCAGCGTAATAGGACCAGTGTGTTATCTGGATCAGGGTATGGGACCAGTGTGATATATGGATCAGGGTAATGGGACTAGTGTGTTATCTGCATCAGGGTAATGGGAGCAGTATGTTATCGGAATCAAGGTAATTTGACCAGTGTGTTATCTGTATCAGGTTAATGAGACCAGTGTGTTATCTGGATCAGGGTAATCGGACCAGTGTGTTATCTGGATCAGGTTAATGGGACCAGTGTGTTATCTGGATCAGGGTAATGGGACCAGTGTGTTATCTGGATCAGGGTAATAGGACCAGTGTGTTATCTGGATCAGGGCAATGGGACCAGAGTGTTCTTTGAGTCAAGGTAATGGCACCAGTGTGTTATCTGGATCAGGGTAATGTGACCAGTGTGTTATCTGAATCAGGGTAATGGGACCAGTGTGTTATCTGGATCAGGGTAATGGGACCAGAGTGTTCTTTGGGTCAAGGTAATGGGACCAGTGTGTTATCTGGATCAGGGTAATGGGACCAGAGTGTTCTTTGAGTCAAGGTAATGGGACCAGTGTGTTATCTGGATCAGGGTAATGGGACCAGTGAGTTATTTGGATCAGGGTAATGGGACCAGTGTGTTATCTGGATCAGGGTAATGGGACCAGAGTTTTCTTTGGGTCAAGGTAATGGGACCAGTGTGTTATCTGGATCAGGGTAATGGGACCAGTGTGTTATCTGGATCTGGGTATTGGGACCAGTGTGATATCTGGATCAGGGTAATGGGACCAGTGTGTTATCTGGATCAGGGTAATGGGACCAGTGTGTTATCTGGATCAGGGTAATGGGACCAGTGTGTTATCTGGATCAGGGTAATGGGACCAGTGTGTTATCTGGATCAGGGTAATGGGACCAGTGTGTTATCTGGATCAGGGTAATGGGACCAGTGTGTTATCTGGATCAGGGTAATGGGACCAGAGTTTTCTTTGGGTCAAGGTAATGGGACCAGTGTGTTATCTGGATCAGGGTAATGGGACCAGTGTGTTATCTGGATCTGGGTATTGGGACCAGTGTGATATCTGGATCAGGGTAATGGGACCAGTGTGTTATCTGGATCAGGGTAATGGGACCAGTGTGTTATCTGGATCAGGGTAATGGGACCAGTGTGTTATCTGGATCAGGGTAATGGGACCAGTGTGTTATCTGGATCAGGGTAATGGGACCAGTGTGTTATCTGGATCAGGGTAATGGGACCAGTGTGTTATCTGGATCAGGGTAATGGGACCAGTGTGTTATCTGGATCAGGGTAATGGGACCAGTGTGTTATCTGGATCAGGGTAATGGGACCAGTGTGTTATCTGGATCAGGGTAATGGGACCAGTGTGTTATCTGGATCAGGGTAATGGGACCAGTGTGTTATCTGGATCAGGGTAATGGGACCAGTGTGTTATCTGGATCAGGGTAATGGGACCAGTGTGTTATCTGGATCAGGGTAATGGGACCAGTGAGTTATCTGGATCAGGGTAATGGGACCAGTGTGTTATCTGGATCAGGGTAATGGGACCAGTGTGTTATCTGGATCAGGGTAATGGGACCAGAGTGTTCTTTGGGTCAAGGTAATGGGACCAGTGTGTTATCTGGATCAGGGTAATGGGACCAGTGTGTTATCTGGATCAGGGTAATGGGACCAGTGTGTTATCTGGATCAGGGTAAGGGGACCAGTGAGTTATCTGGATCAGGGTAATGGGACCAGTGTGTTATCTGGATCAGCGTAATAGGACCAGTGTGTTATCTGGATCAGGGTATGGGACCAGTGTGATATCTGGATCAGGGTAATGGGACTAGTGTGTTATCTGCATCAGGGTAATGGGAGCAGTATGTTATCGGAATCAAGGTAATTTGACCAGTGTGTTATCTGTATCAGGTTAATGAGACCAGTGTGTTATCTGGATCAGGGTAATCGGACCAGTGTGTTATCTGGATCAGGGTAATGGGACCAGTGTGTTATCTGGATCAGGGTAATGGGACCAGTGTGTTATCTGGATCAGGGTAATAGGACCAGTGTGTTATCTGGATCAGGGCAATGGGACCAGAGTGTTCTTTGAGTCAAGGTAATGGGACCAGTGTGTTATCTGGATCAGGGTAATGTGACCAGTGTGTTATCTGAATCAGGGTAATGGGACCAGTGTGTTATCTGGATCAGGGTAATGGGACCAGAGTGTTCTTTGGGTCAAGGTAATGGGACCAGTGTGTTATCTGGATCAGGGTAATGGGACCAGAGTGTTCTTTGAGTCAAGGTAATGGGACCAGTGTGTTATCTGGATCAGGGTAATGGGACCAGTGAGTTATTTGGATCAGGGTAATGGGACCAGTGTGTTATCTGGATCAGGGTAATGGGACCAGAGTTTTCTTTGGGTCAAGGTAATGGGACCAGTGTGTTATCTGGATCAGGGTAATGGGACCAGTGTGTTATCTGGATCTGGGTATTGGGACCAGTGTGATATCTGGATCAGGGTAATGGGACCAGTGTGTTATCTGGATCTGGGTAATGGGACCAGTGTGTTATCTGGATCAGGGTAATGGGACCAGTGTGTTATCTGGATCAGGGTAATGGGACCAGTGTGTTATCTGGATCAGGGTAATGGGACCAGTGTGTTATCTGGATCAGCGTAATAGGACCAGTGTGTTATCTGGATCAGGGTATGGGACCAGTGTGATATCTGGATCAGGGTAATGGGACCAGTGTGTTATCTGCATCAGGGTAATGGGACCAGTATGTTATCGGAATCAAGGTAATTTGACCAGTGTGTTATCTGGATCAGGTTAATGAGACCAGTGTGTTATCTGGATCAGGGTAATCGGACCAGTGTGTTATCTGGATCAGGGTAATGGGACCAGTGTGTTATCTGGATCAGGGTAATGGGACCAGTGTGTTATCTGGATCAGGTTAATGGGACCAGTGTGTTATCTGGATCAGGGTAATGGGACCAGAGTGTTCTTTGAGTCAAGGTAATGGGACCAGTGTGTTATCTGGATCAGGGTAATGTGACCAGTGTGTTATCTGAATCAGGGTAATGGGACCAGTGTGTTATCTGGATCAGGGTAATGGGACCAGAGTGTTCTTTGGGTCAAGGTAATGGGACCAGTGTGTTATCTGGATCAGGGTAATGGGACCAGTGTGTTCTTTGAGTCAAGGTAATGGGACCAGTGTGTTATCTGGATCAGGGTAATGGGACCAGTGAGTTATCTGGATCAGGGTAATGGGACCAGTGTGTTATCTGGATCAGGGTAATGGGACCAGTGTGTTATCTGGATCAGGGTAATGGGACCAGAGTGCTCTTTGGGTCACATTAATGGGACCAGTGTGTTATCTGGATCATGGTAATGGGACCAGTGTGTTATCTGGATCAGGGTAATGGGACCAGTGTGTTATCTGGATCAGGGTAATGGGACCAGTGTGTTATCTGGATCAGGGTAATGAGACCAGTGTGTTATCTGGATCAGGGTAATGGGACCAGTGTGTTATCTGGATCAGGTTAATGGGACCAGAGTGTTCTTTGGGTCAAGGTAATGGGACCAGTGTGTTATCTGGATCAGGGTAATGGGACCAGTGTGTTATCTGGATCAGGGTAATGGGACCAGTGTGTTATCTGGATCAGGGTAAAGGGACCAGTGTGTTATCTGGATCAGGGTAAAGGGACCAGTGAGTTATCTGGATCAGGGTAATGGGACCAGTGTGTTATCTGGATCAGGGTAATGGGACCAGTGTGTTATCTGGATCAGGGTAATGGGACCAGTGTGTTATCTGGATCAGGGTAATGGGACCAGTGTGTTATCTGGATCAGGGTAATGGGACCAGTGTGTTATCTGGATCAGGGTAATGGGACCAGTGTGTTATCTGGATCAGGGGAATGGGACCAGTGTGTTATCTGGATCAGGGTAAAGGGACCAGTGAGTTATCTGGATCAGGGTAATGGGACCAGTGTGTTATCTGGATCAGGGTAATGGGACCAGTGTGTTATCTGGATCAGGGTAATGGGACCAGTGTGTTATCTGGATCAGGGTAATGGGACCAGTGTGTTATCTGGATCAGGGTAATGGGAACAGTGTGTTATCTGGATCAGGGTAATGGGACCAGTGTGTTATCTGGATCAGGGTAATGGGACCAGTGTGTTATCTGGATAAGGGTAATGGGACCAGTGTGTTATCTGGATCAGGGTAATGGGACCAGTGTGTTATCTGGATCAGGGTAATGGGACCAGTGTGTTATCTGGATCAGGGTAATGGGACCAGTGTGTCATCTGGATCAGGGTAATGGCACCAGTGTGTTATCTGGATCAGGGTAATGGGACCAGTGTGTTATCTGGATCAGGGTAATGGGACCAGTGTGTTATCTGGATCAGGGTAATGGGACCAGTGTGTTATCCGGATCAGGGTAATGGGACCAGTGTGTTATCCGGATCAGGGTAATGGGACCAGTGTGTTATCTGGATCAGGGTAATGGGACCAGTGTGTTATCTGGATCAGGGTAATGGGACCAGTGTGTTATCTGGATCAGGGTAAAGGGACCAGTGAGTTATCTGGATCAGGGTAATGGGACCAGTGTGTTATCTGGATCAGGGTAATGGGACCAGTGTGTTATCTGGATCAGGGTAATGGGACCAGTGTGTTATCTGGATCAGGGTAATGGGACCAGTGTGTTATCTGGATCAGGATAATGGGACCAGTGTGTTATCTGGATCAGGGTAATGGGACCAGTGTGTTATCTGGATCAGGGTAATGGGACCAGTGTGTTATCTGGATCAGGGTAATGGGACCAGTGTGTTATCTGGATCAGGGTAATGGGACCAGTGTGTTATCTGGATCAGGGTAATGGGACCAGTGTGTTATCTGGATCAGGGTAATGGGACCAGTGTGTTATCTGCATCAGGGTAATGGGACCAGTGTGTTATCTGGATCAGGGTAATGGGACCAGTGTGTTATCTGGATCAGGGTAATGGGACCAGTGAGTTATCTGGATCAGGGTAACGGGACCAGTGTGTTATCTGGATCAGGGTAATGGGACCAGTGTGTTATCTGGATCAGGGTAATGGGACCAGAGTGTTCTTTGGGTCAAGGTAATGGGACCAGTGTGGTATCTGGATCAGGGTAATGGGACCAGTGTGTTATCTGGATCAGGGTAATGGGACCAGTGTGTTATCTGGATCAGGGTAAAGGGACCAGTGAGTTATCTGGATCAGGGTAATGGGACCAGTGTGTTATCTGGATCAGGGTAATGGGACCAGTGTGTTATCTGGATCAGGGTAATGAGACCAGTGTGTTATCTGGATCAGGGTAATGGGACCAGTGTGTTATCTGGATCAGGGTAAAGGGACCAGTGAGTTATCTGGATCAGGGTAATGGGACCAGTGTGTTATCTGGATCAGGGTAATGGGACCAGTGTGTTATCTGGATCAGGGTAATGGGACCAGTGTGTTATCTGGATCAGGGTAATGGGACCAGTGTGTTATCTGGATCAGGGTAATGGGACCAGTGTGTTATCTGGATCAGGGTATTGGGACCAGTGTGTTATCTGGATCAGGGTAATGGGACCAGTGTGTTATCTGGATCAGGGTAATGGGACCAGTGTGTTATCTGGATCAGGGTAATGGGACCAGAGTGTTCTTTGGGTCAAGGTAATGGGACCAGTGTGTTATCTGGATCAGGGTAATGGGACCAGTGTGTTATCTGGATCAGGGTAATGGGACCAGTGTGTTATCTGGATCAGGGTAAAGGGACCAGTGAGTTATCTGGATCAGGGTAATGGGACCAGTGTGTTATCTGGATCAGGGTAATGGGACCAGTGTGTTATGTGGATCAGGGTAATGGGACCAGTGTGTTATCTGGATCAGGGTAATGGGACCAGTGTGTTATCTGGATCAGGGTAATGGGACCAGTGTGTTATCTGGATCAGGGTAATGGGACCAGTGAGTTATCTGGATCAGGGTAACGGGACCAGTGTGTTATCTGGATCAGGGTAATGGGACCAGTGTGTTAGCTGGATCAGGGTAATGGGACCAGAGTGTTCTTTGGGTCAAGGTAATGGGACCAGTGTGTTATCTGGATCAGGGTAATGGGACCAGTGTGTTATCTGGATCAGGGTAATGGGACCAGTGTGTTATCTGGATCAGGTTAATGGGACCAGTGTGTTATCTGGATCAGGGTAATGGGACCAGAGTGTTCTTTGAGTCAAGGTAATGGGACCAGTGTGTTATCTGGATCAGGGTAATGTGACCAGTGTGTTATCTGAATCAGGGTAATGGGACCAGTGTGTTATCTGGATCAGGGTAATGGGACCAGAGTGTTCTTTGGGTCAAGGTAATGGGACCAGTGTGTTATCTGGATCAGGGTAATGGGACCAGTGTGTTCTTTGAGTCAAGGTAATGGGACCAGTGTGTTATCTGGATCAGGGTAATGGGACCAGTGAGTTATCTGGATCAGGGTAATGGGACCAGTGTGTTATCTGGATCAGGGTAATGGGACCAGTGTGTTATGTGGATCAGGGTAATGGGACCAGTGTGTTATCTGGATCAGGGTAATGGGACCAGTGTGTTATCTGGATCAGGGTAATGGGATCAGTGTGTTATCTGGATCAGGGTAATGGGACCAGTGAGTTATCTGGATCAGGGTAACGGGACCAGTGTGTTATCTGGATCAGGGTAATGGGACCAGTGTGTTATCTGGATCAGGGTAATGGGACCAGAGTGTTCTTTGGGTCAAGGTAATGGGACCAGTGTGTTATCTGGATCAGGGTAATGGGACCAGTGTGTTATCTGGATCAGGGTAATGGGACCAGTGTGTTATCTGGATCAGGGTAAAGGGACCAGTGAGTTATCTGGATCAGGGTAATGGGACCAGTGTGTTATCTGGATCAGGGTAATGGGACCAGTGTGTTATCTGGATCAGGGTAATGGGACCAGTGTGTTATCTGGATCAGGGTAATTTGACCAGTGTGTTATCTGGATCAGGGTAATGGGACCAGTGTGTTATCTGGATCAGGGTAATGGGACCAGTGTGTTATCTGGATCAGGGTAATGGGACCAGTGTGTTATCTGGATCAGGGTAATGGGACCAGTGTGTTATCTGGATCAGGGTAATGGGACCAGTGTGTTATCTGGATCAGGGTAATGGGACCAGTGTGTTATCTGGATCAGGGTATTGGGACCAGTGTGTTATCTGGATCAGGGTAATGGGACCAGTGTGTTATCTGGATCAGGGTAATGGGACCAGTGTGTTATCTGGATCAGGGTAATGGGACCAGTGTGTTATCTGGATCAGGGTAAAGGGACCAGTGAGTTATCTGGATCAGGGTAATGGGACCAGTGTGTTATCTGGATCAGGGTAATGGGACCAGTGAGTTATCTGGATCAGGGTAACGGGACCAGTGTGTTATCTGGATCAGGGTAATGGGACCAGTGTGTTATCTGGATCAGGGTAATGGGACCAGAGTGTTCTTTGGGTCAAGGTAATGGGACCAGTGTGGTATCTGGATCAGGGTAATGGGACCAGTGTGTTATCTGGATCAGGGTAATGGGACCAGTGTGTTATCTGGATCAGGGTAAAGGGACCAGTGAGTTATCTGGATCAGGGTAATGGGACCAGTGTGTTATCTGGATCAGGGTAATGGGACCAGTGTGTTATCTGGATCAGGGTAATGAGACCAGTGTGTTATCTGGATCAGGGTAATGGGACCAGTGTGTTATCTGGATCAGGGTAAAGGGACCAGTGAGTTATCTGGATCAGGGTAATGGGACCAGTGTGTTATCTGGATCAGGGTAATGGGACCAGTGTGTTATCTGGATCAGGGTAATGGGACCAGTGTGTTATCTGGATCAGGGTAATGGGACCAGTGTGTTATCTGGATCAGGGTAATGGGACCAGTGTGTTATCTGGATCAGGGTATTGGGACCAGTGTGTTATCTGGATCAGGGTAATGGGACCAGTGTGTTATCTGGATCAGGGTAATGGGACCAGTGTGTTATCTGGATCAGGGTAATGGGACCAGAGTGTTCTTTGGGTCAAGGTAATGGGACCAGTGTGTTATCTGGATCAGGGTAATGGGACCAGTGTGTTATCTGGATCAGGGTAATGGGACCAGTGTGTTATCTGGATCAGGGTAAAGGGACCAGTGAGTTATCTGGATCAGGGTAATGGGACCAGTGTGTTATCTGGATCAGGGTAATGGGACCAGTGTGTTATGTGGATCAGGGTAATGGGACCAGTGTGTTATCTGGATCAGGGTAATGGGACCAGTGTGTTATCTGGATCAGGGTAATGGGACCAGTGTGTTATCTGGATCAGGGTAATGGGACCAGTGAGTTATCTGGATCAGGGTAACGGGACCAGTGTGTTATCTGGATCAGGGTAATGGGACCAGTGTGTTAGCTGGATCAGGGTAATGGGACCAGAGTGTTCTTTGGGTCAAGGTAATGGGACCAGTGTGTTATCTGGATCAGGGTAATGGGACCAGTGTGTTATCTGGATCAGGGTAATGGGACCAGTGTGTTATCTGGATCAGGGTAAAGGGACCAGTGAGTTATCTGGATCAGGGTAATGGGACCAGTGTGTTATCTGGATCAGGGTAATGGGACCAGTGTGTTATCTGGATCAGGGTAATGGGACCAGTGTGTTATCTGGATCAGGGTAATTTGACCAGTGTGTTATCTGGATCAGGGTAATGGGACCAGTGTGTTATCTGGATCAGGGTAATGGGACCAGTGTGTTATCTGGATCAGGGTAATGGGACCAGTGTGTTATCTGGATCAGGGTAATGGGACCAGTGTGTTATCTGGATCAGGGTAAAGGGACCAGTGAGTTATCTGGATCAGGGTAATGGGACCAGTGTGTTATCTGGATCAGGGTAATGGGACCAGTGTGTTATGTGGATCAGGGTAATGGGACCAGTGTGTTATCTGGATCAGGGTAATGGGACCAGTGTGTTATCTGGATCAGGGTAATGGGATCAGTGTGTTATCTGGATCAGGGTAATGGGACCAGTGAGTTATCTGGATCAGGGTAACGGGACCAGTGTGTTATCTGGATCAGGGTAATGGGACCAGTGTGTTATCTGGATCAGGGTAATGGGACCAGAGTGTTCTTTGGGTCAAGGTAATGGGACCAGTGTGTTATCTGGATCAGGGTAATGGGACCAGTGTGTTATCTGGATCAGGGTAATGGGACCAGTGTGTTATCTGGATCAGGGTAAAGGGACCAGTGAGTTATCTGGATCAGGGTAATGGGACCAGTGTGTTATCTGGATCAGGGTAATGGGACCAGTGTGTTATCTGGATCAGGGTAATGGGACCAGTGTGTTATCTGGATCAGGGTAATTTGACCAGTGTGTTATCTGGATCAGGGTAATGGGACCAGTGTGTTATCTGGATCAGGGTAATGGGACCAGTGTGTTATCTGGATCAGGGTAATGGGACCAGTGTGTTATCTGGATCAGGGTAATGGGACCAGTGTGTTATCTGGATCAGGGTAATGGGACCAGTGTGTTATCTGGATCAGGGTAATGGGACCAGTGTGTTATCTGGATCAGGGTATTGGGACCAGTGTGTTATCTGGATCAGGGTAATGGGACCAGTGTGTTATCTGGATCAGGGTAATGGGACCAGTGTGTTATCTGGATCAGGGTAATGGGACCAGAGTGTTCTTTGGGTCAAGGTAATGGGACCAGTGTGTTATCTGGATCAGGGTAATGGGACCAGTGTGTTATCTGGATCAGGGTAATGGGACCAGTGTGTTATCTGGATCAGGGTAAAGGGACCAGTGAGTTATCTGGATCAGGGTAATGGGACCAGTGTGTTATCTGGATCAGGGTAATGGGACCAGTGTGTTATGTGGATCAGGGTAATGGGACCAGTGTGTTATCTGGATTAGGGTAATGGGACCAGTGTGTTATCTGGATCAGGGTAATGGGACCAGTGTGTTATCTGGATCAGGGTAATGGGACCAGTGAGTTATCTGGATCAGGGTAACGGGACCAGTGTGTTATCTGGATCAGGGTAATGGGACCAGTGTGTTATCTGGATCAGGGTAATGGGACCAGAGTGTTCTTTGGGTCAAGGTAATGGGACCAGTGTGTTATCTGGATCAGGGTAATGGGACCAGTGTGTTATCTGGATCAGGGTAATGGGACCAGTGTGTTATCTGGATCAGGGTAAAGGGACCAGTGAGTTATCTGGATCAGGGTAATGGGACCAGTGTGTTATCTGGATCAGGGTAATGGGACCAGTGTGTTATCTGGATCAGGGTAATGGGACCAGTGTGTTATCTGGATCAGGGTAATTTGACCAGTGTGTTATCTGGATCAGGGTAATGGGACCAGTGTGTTATCTGGATCAGGGTAATGGGACCAGTGTGTTATCTGGATCAGGGTAATGGGACCAGTGTGTTATCTGGATCAGGGTAATGGGACCAGTGTGTTATCTGGATCAGGGTAATGGGACCAGTGTGTTATCTGGATCAGGGTAATGGGACCAGAGTGTTCTTTGAGTCAAGGTAATGGGACCAGTGTGTTATCTGGATCAGGGTAATGGGACCAGTGTGTTATCTGGATCAGGGTAATGGGACCAGTGTGTTATCTGGATCAGGGTAATGGGACCAGTGTGTTATCTGGATCAGGGCAATGGGACCAGTGTGTTATCTGGATCAGGGTAATGGGACCAGTGTGTTATCTGGATCAGGGTAATGGGACCAGTGTGTTATCTGGATCAGGGTAATGGGACCAGTGAGTTATCTGGAACAGGGTAATGGGACCAGTGTGTTATCTGGATCAGGGTAATGGGACCAGTGTGTTATCTGGATCAGGGTAATGGGACCAGAGTGTTCTTTGGGTCAAGGTAATGGGACCAGTGTGTTATCTGGATCAGGGTAATGGGACCAGTGTGTTATCTGGATCAGGGTAATGGGACCAGTGTGTTATCTGGATCAGGGTAAGGGGACCAGTGAGTTATCTGGATCAGGGTAATGGGACCAGTGTGTTATCTGGATCAGCGTAATAGGACCAGTGTGTTATCTGGATCAGGGTATGGGACCAGTGTGATATCTGGATCAGGGTAATGGGACCAGTGTGTTATCTGCATCAGGGTAATGGGACCAGTATGTTATCGGAATCAAGGTAATTTGACCAGTGTGTTATCTGGATCAGGTTAATGAGACCAGTGTGTTATCTGGATCAGGGTAATCGGACCAGTGTGTTATCTGGATCAGGGTAATGGGACCAGTGTGTTATCTGGATCAGGGTAATGGGACCAGTGTGTTATCTGGATCAGGGTAATAGGACCAGTGTGTTATCTGGATCAGGGCAATGGGACCAGAGTGTTCTTTGAGTCAAGGTAATGGGACCAGTGTGTTATCTGGATCAGGGTAATGTGACCAGTGTGTTATCTGGATCAGGGTAATGGGACCAGTGTGTTATCTGGATCAGGGTAATGGGACCAGAGTGTTCTTTGGGTCAAGGTAATGGGACCAGTGTGTTATCTGGATCAGGGTAATGGGACCAGAGTGTTCTTTGAGTCAAGGTAATGGGACCAGTGTGTTATCTGGATCAGGGTAATGGGACCAGTGAGTTATTTGGATCAGGGTAATGGGACCAGTGTGTTATCTGGATCAGGGTAATGGGACCAGAGTTTTCTTTGGGTCAAGGTAATGGGACCAGTGTGTTATCTGGATCAGGGTAATGGGACCAGTGTGTTATCTGGATCTGGGTATTGGGACCAGTGTGATATCTGGATCAGGGTAATGGGACCAGTGTGTTATCTGGATCAGGGTAATGGGACCAGTGTGTTATCTGGATCAGGGTAATGGGACCAGTGTGTTATCTGGATCAGGGTAATGGGACCAGTGTGTTATCTGGATCAGGGTAATGGGACCAGTGTGTTATCTGGATCAGCGTAATAGGACCAGTGTGTTATCTGGATCAGGGTATGGGACCAGTGTGATATCTGGATCAGGGTAATGGGACCAGTGTGTTATCTGCATCAGGGTAATGGGACCAGTATGTTATCGGAATCAAGGTAATTTGACCAGTGTGTTATCTGGATCAGGATAATGAGACCAGTGTGTTATCTGGATCAGGGTAATCGGACCAGTGTGTTATCTGGATCAGGGTAATGGGACCAGTGTGTTATCTGGATCAGGGTAATGGGACCAGTGTGTTATCTGGATCAGGTTAATGGGACCAGTGTGTTATCTGGATCAGGGTAATGGGACCAGAGTGTTCTTTGAGTCAAGGTAATGGGACCAGTGTGTTATCTGGATCAGGGTAATGTGACCAGTGTGTTATCTGAATCAGGGTAATGGGACCAGTGTGTTATCTGGATCAGGGTAATGGGACCAGAGTGTTCTTTGGGTCAAGGTAATGGGACCAGTGTGTTATCTGGATCAGGGTAATGGGACCAGTGTGTTCTTTGAGTCAAGGTAATGGGACCAGTGTGTTATCTGGATCAGGGTAATGGGACCAGTGAGTTATCTGGATCAGGGTAATGGGACCAGTGTGTTATCTGGATCAGGGTAATGGGACCAGTGTGTTATCTGGATCAGGGTAATGGGACCAGAGTGCTCTTTGGGTCACATTAATGGGACCAGTGTGTTATCTGGATCATGGTAATGGGACCAGTGTGTTATCTGGATCAGGGTAATGGGACCAGTGTGTTATCTGGATCAGGGTAATGGGACCAGTGTGTTATCTGGATCAGGGTAATGAGACCAGTGTGTTATCTGGATCAGGGTAATGGGACCAGTGTGTTATCTGGATCAGGTTAATGGGACCAGAGTGTTCTTTGGGTCAAGGTAATGGGACCAGTGTGTTATCTGGATCAGGGTAATGGGACCAGTGTGTTATCTGGATCAGGGTAATGGGACCAGTGTGTTATCTGGATCAGGGTAAAGGGACCAGTGTGTTATCTGGATCAGGGTAAAGGGACCAGTGAGTTATCTGGATCAGGGTAATGGGACCAGTGTGTTATCTGGATCAGGGTAATGGGACCAGTGTGTTATCTGGATCAGGGTAATGGGACCAGTGTGTTATCTGGATCAGGGTAATGGGACCAGTGTGTTATCTGGATCAGGGTAATGGGACCAGTGTGTTATCTGGATCAGGGTAATGGGACCAGTGTGTTATCTGGATCAGGGGAATGGGACCAGTGTGTTATCTGGATCAGGGTAAAGGGACCAGTGAGTTATCTGGATCAGGGTAATGGGACCAGTGTGTTATCTGGATCAGGGTAATGGGACCAGTGTGTTATCTGGATCAGGGTAATGGGACCAGTGTGTTATCTGGATCAGGGTAATGGGACCAGTGTGTTATCTGGATCAGGGTAATGGGAACAGTGTGTTATCTGGATCAGGGTAATGGGACCAGAGTGCTCTTTGGGTCACATTAATGGGACCAGTGTGTTATCTGGATCATGGTAATGGGACCAGTGTGTTATCTGGATCAGGGTAATGGGACCAGTGTGTTATCTGGATCAGGGTAATGGGACCAGTGTGTTATCTGGATCAGGGTAATGAGACCAGTGTGTTATCTGGATCAGGGTAATGGGACCAGTGTGTTATCTGGATCAGGTTAATGGGACCAGAGTGTTCTTTGGGTCAAGGTAATGGGACCAGTGTGTTATCTGGATCAGGGTAATGGGACCAGTGTGTTATCTGGATCAGGGTAATGGGACCAGTGTGTTATCTGGATCAGGGTAAAGGGACCAGTGTGTTATCTGGATCAGGGTAAAGGGACCAGTGAGTTATCTGGATCAGGGTAATGGGACCAGTGTGTTATCTGGATCAGGGTAATGGGACCAGTGTGTTATCTGGATCAGGGTAATGGGACCAGTGTGTTATCTGGATCAGGGTAATGGGACCAGTGTGTTATCTGGATCAGGGTAATGGGACCAGTGTGTTATCTGGATCAGGGTAATGGGACCAGTGTGTTATCTGGATCAGGGGAATGGGACCAGTGTGTTATCTGGATCAGGGTAAAGGGACCAGTGAGTTATCTGGATCAGGGTAATGGGACCAGTGTGTTATCTGGATCAGGGTAATGGGACCAGTGTGTTATCTGGATCAGGGTAATGGGACCAGTGTGTTATCTGGATCAGGGTAATGGGACCAGTGTGTTATCTGGATCAGGGTAATGGGAACAGTGTGTTATCTGGATCAGGGTAATGGGACCAGTGTGTTATCTGGATCAGGGTAATGGGACCAGTGTGTTATCTGGATAAGGGTAATGGGACCAGTGTGTTATCTGGATCAGGGTAATGGGACCAGTGTGTTATCTGGATCAGGGTAATGGGACCAGTGTGTTATCTGAATCAGGGTAATGGGACCAGTGTGTCATCTGGATCAGGGTAATGGCACCAGTGTGTTATCTGGATCAGGGTAATGGGACCAGTGTGTTATCTGGATCAGGGTAATGGGACCAGTGTGTTATCTGGATCAGGGTAATGGGACCAGTGTGTTATCTGGATCAGGGTAATGGGACCAGTGTGTTATCCGGATCAGGGTAATGGGACCAGTGTGTTATCTGGATCAGGGTAATGGGACCAGTGTGTTATCTGGATCAGGGTAATGGGACCAGTGTGTTATCTGGATCAGGGTAATGGGACCAGTGAGTTATCTGGATCAGGGTAATGGGACCAGTGTGTTATCTGGATCAGGGTAATGGGACCAGTGTGTTATCTGGATCAGGGTAATGGGACCAGAGTGCTCTTTGGGTCACATTAATGGGACCAGTGTGTTATCTGGATCATGGTAATGGGACCAGTGTGTTATCTGGATCAGGGTAATGGGACCAGTGTGTTATCTGGATCAGGGTAATGGGACCAGTGTGTTATCTGGATCAGGGTAATGAGACCAGTGTGTTATCTGGATCAGGGTAATGGGACCAGTGTGTTATCTGGATCAGGTTAATGGGACCAGAGTGTTCTTTGGGTCAAGGTAATGGGACCAGTGTGTTATCTGGATCAGGGTAATGGGACCAGTGTGTTATCTGGATCAGGGTAATGGGACCAGTGTGTTATCTGGATCAGGGTAAAGGGACCAGTGTGTTATCTGGATCAGGGTAAAGGGACCAGTGAGTTATCTGGATCAGGGTAATGGGACCAGTGTGTTATCTGGATCAGGGTAATGGGACCAGTGTGTTATCTGGATCAGGGTAATGGGACCAGTGTGTTATCTGGATCAGGGTAATGGGACCAGTGTGTTATCTGGATCAGGGTAATGGGACCAGTGTGTTATCTGGATCAGGGTAATGGGACCAGTGTGTTATCTGGATCAGGGGAATGGGACCAGTGTGTTATCTGGATCAGGGTAAAGGGACCAGTGAGTTATCTGGATCAGGGTAATGGGACCAGTGTGTTATCTGGATCAGGGTAATGGGACCAGTGTGTTATCTGGATCAGGGTAATGGGACCAGTGTGTTATCTGGATCAGGGTAATGGGACCAGTGTGTTATCTGGATCAGGGTAATGGGAACAGTGTGTTATCTGGATCAGGGTAATGGGACCAGTGTGTTATCTGGATCAGGGTAATGGGACCAGTGTGTTATCTGGATAAGGGTAATGGGACCAGTGTGTTATCTGGATCAGGGTAATGGGACCAGTGTGTTATCTGGATCAGGGTAATGGGACCAGTGTGTTATCTGGATCAGGGTAATGGGACCAGTGTGTCATCTGGATCAGGGTAATGGCACCAGTGTGTTTTCTGGATCAGGGTAATGGGACCAGTGTGTTATCTGGATCAGGGTAATGGGACCAGTGTGTTATCTGGATCAGGGTAATGGGACCAGTGTGTTATCTGGATCAGGGTAATGGGACCAGTGTGTTATCCGGATCAGGGTAATGGGACCAGTGTGTTATCTGGATCAGGGTAATGGGACCAGTGTGTTATCTGGATCAGGGTAATGGGACCAGTGTGTTATCTGGATCAGGGTAAAGGGACCAGTGAGTTATCTGGATCAGGGTAATGGGACCAGTGTGTTATCTGGATCAGGGTAATGGGACCAGTGTGTTATCTGGATCAGGGTAATGGGACCAGTGTGTTATCCGGATCAGGGTAATGGGACCAGTGTGTTATCTGGATCAGGATAATGGGACCAGTGTGTTATCTGGATCAGGGTAATGGGACCAGTGTGTTATCTGGATCAGGGTAATGGGACCAGTGTGTTATCTGGATCAGGGTAATGGGACCAGTGTGTTATCTGGATCAGGGTAATGGGACCAGTGTGTTATCTGGATCAGGGTAATGGGACCAGTGTGTTATCTGTATCAGGGTAATGGGACCAGTGTGTTATCTGCATCAGGGTAATGGGACCAGTGTGTTATCTGGATCAGGGTAATGGGACCAGTGTGTTATCTGGATCAGGGTAATGGGACCAGTGAGTTATCTGGATCAGGGTAACGGGACCAGTGTGTTATCTGGATCAGGGTAATGGGACCAGTGTGTTATCTGGATCAGGGTAATGGGACCAGAGTGTTCTTTGGGTCAAGGTAATGGGACCAGTGTGTTATCTGGATCAGGGTAATGGGACCAGTGTGTTATCTGGATCAGGGTAATGGGACCAGTGTGTTATCTGGATCAGGGTAAAGGGACCAGTGAGTTATCTGGATCAGGGTAATGGGACCAGTGTGTTATCTGGATCAGGGTAATGGGACCAGTGTGTTATCTGGATCAGGGTAATGGGACCAGTGTGTTATCTGGATCAGGGTAATGGGACCAGTGTGTTATCTGGATCAGGGTAAAGGGACCAGTGAGTTATCTGGATCAGGGTAATGGGACCAGTGTGTTATCTGGATCAGGGTAATGGGACCAGTGTGTTATTTGGATCAGGGTAATGGGACCAGTGTGTTATCTGGATCAGGGTAATGGGACCAGTGTGTTATCTGGATCAGGGTAATGGGACCAGTGTGTTATCTGGATCAGGGTAATGGGACCAGTGTGTTATCTGGATCAGGGTAATGGGACCATTGTGTTATCTGGATCAGGGTATTGGGACCAGTGTGTTATCTGGATCAGGGTAATGGGACCAGTGTGTTATCTGGATCAGGGTAATGGGACCAGTGTGTTATCTGGATCAGGGTAATGGGACCAGTGTGTTATCTGGATCAGGGTAATGGGACCAGAGTTTTCTTTGGGTCAAGGTAATGGGACCAGTGTGTTATCTGGATCAGGGTAATGGGACTAGTGTGTTATCTGGATCTGGGTATTGGGACCAGTGTGATATCTGGATCAGGGTAATGGGACCAGTGTGTTATCTGGATCAGGGTAATGGGACCAGTGTGTTATCTGGATCAGGGTAATGGGACCATTGTGTTATCTGGATCAGGGTAATGGGACCAGTGTGTTATCTGGATCAGGGTAATGGGACCAGTGTGTTATCTGGATCAGCGTAATAGGACCAGTGTGTTATCTGGATCAGGGTATGGGACCAGTGTGATATCTGCATCAGGGTAATGGGACCAGTGTGTTATCTGCATCAGGGTAATGGGACCAGTATGTTATCGGAATCAAGGTAATTTGACCAGTGTGTTATCTGGATCAGGTTAATGAGACCAGTGTGTTATCTGGATCAGGGTAATCGGACCAGTGTGTTATCTGGATCAGGGTAATGGGACCAGTGTGTTATCTGGATCAGGGTAATGGGACCAGTGTGTTATCTGGATCAGGGTAATGGGACTAGTGTGTTATCTGGATCAGGGTAATGGGACCAGAGTGTTCTTTGAGTCAAGGTAATGGGACCAGTGTGTTATCTGGATCAGGGTAATGTGACCAGTGTGTTATCTGAATCAGGGTAATGGGACCAGTGTGTTATCTGGATCAGGGTAATGGGACCAGAGTGTTCTTTGGGTCAAGGTAATGGGACCAGTGTGTTATCTGGATCAGGGTAATGGGACCAGAGTGTTCTTTGAGTCAAGGTAATTGGACCAGTGTGTTATCTGGATCAGGGTAATGGGACCAGTGAGTTATCTGGATCAGGGTAATGGGACCAGTGTGCTATCTGGATCAGGGTAAAGGGACCAGTGAGTTATCTGGATCAGGGTAATGGGACCAGTGTGTTATCTGGATCAGGGTAATGGGACCAGTGTGTTATTTGGATCAGGGTAATGGGACCAGTGTGTTATCTGGATCAGGGTAATGGGACCAGTGTGTTATCTGGATCAGGGTAATGGGACCAGTGTGTTATCTGGATCAGGGTAATGGGACCAGTGTGTTATCTGGATCAGGGTAATGGGACCAGTGTGTTATCTGGATCAGGGTATTGGGACCAGTGTGTTATCTGGATCAGGGTAATGGGACCAGTGTGTTATCTGGATCAGGGTAATGGGACCAGTGTGTTATCTGGATCAGGGTAATGGGACCAGTGTGTTATCTGGATCAGCGTAATAGGACCAGTGTGTTATCTGGATCAGGGTATGGGACCAGTGTGATATCTGCATCAGGGTAATGGGACCAGTGTGTTATCTGCATCAGGGTAATGGGACCAGTATGTTATCGGAATCAAGGTAATTTGACCAGTGTGTTATCTGGATCAGGTTAATGAGACCAGTGTGTTATCTGGATCAGGGTAATCGGACCAGTGTGTTATCTGGATCAGGGTAATGGGACCAGTGTGTTATCTGGATCAGGGTAATGGGACCAGTGTGTTATCTGGATCAGGGTAATGGGACTAGTGTGTTATCTGGATCAGGGTAATGGGACCAGAGTGTTCTTTGAGTCAAGGTAATGGGACCAGTGTGTTATCTGGATCAGGGTAATGTGACCAGTGTGTTATCTGAATCAGGGTAATGGGACCAGTGTGTTATCTGGATCAGGGTAATGGGACCAGAGTGTTCTTTGGGTCAAGGTAATGGGACCAGTGTGTTATCTGGATCAGGGTAATGGGACCAGAGTGTTCTTTGAGTCAAGGTAATGGGACCAGTGTGTTATCTGGATCAGGGTAATGGGACCAGTGAGTTATCTGGATCAGGGTAATGGGACCAGTGTGCTATCTGGATCAGGGTAAAGGGACCAGTGAGTTATCTGGATCAGGGTAATGGGACCAGTGTGTTATCTGGATCAGGGTAATGAGACCAGTGTGTTATTTGGATCAGGGTAATGGGACCAGTGTGTTATCTGGATCAGGGTAATGGGACCAGTGTGTTATCTGGATCAGGGTAATGGGACCAGTGTGTTATCTGGATCAGGGTAATGGGACCAGTGTGTTATCTGGATCAGGGTAATGGGACCAGTGTGTTATCTGGATCAGGGTATTGGGACCAGTGTGTTATCTGGATCAGGGTAATGGGACCAGTGTGTTATCTGGATCAGGGTAATGGGACCAGTGTGTTATCTGGATCAGGGTAATGGGACCAGTGTGTTATCTGGATCAGGGTAATGGGACCAGAGTTTTCTTTGGGTCAAGGTAATGGGACCAGTGTGTTATCTGGATCAGGGTAATGGGACCAGTGTGTTATCTGGATCTGGGTATTGGGACCAGTGTGATATCTGGATCAGGGTAATGGGACCAGTGTGTTATCTGGATCAGGGTAATGGGACCAGTGTGTTATCTGGATCAGGGTAATGGGACCAGTGTGTTATCTGGATCAGGGTAATGGGACCAGTGTGTTATCTGGATCAGGGTAATGGGACCAGTGTGTTATCTGGATCAGCGTAATAGGACCAGTGTGTTATCTGGATCAGGGTATGGGACCAGTGTGATATCTGCATCAGGGTAATGGGACCAGTGTGTTATCTGCATCAGGGTAATGGGACCAGTATGTTATCGGAATCAAGGTTATTTGACCAGTGTGTTATCTGGATCAGGTTAATGAGACCAGTGTGTTATCTGGATCAGGGTAATCGGACCAGTGTGTTATCTGGATCAGGGTAATGGGACCAGTGTGTTATCTGGATCAGGGAAAATGGGACCAGTGTGTTATCTGGATCAGGGTAATGGGACTAGTGTGTTATCTGGATCAGGGTAATGGGACCAGAGTGTTCTTTGAGTCAAGGTAATGGGACCAGTGTGTTATCTGGATCAGGGTAATGTGACCAGTGTATTATCTGAATCAGGGTAATGGGACCAGTGTGTTATCTGGATCAGGGTAATGGGACCAGAGTGTTCTTTGGGTCAAGGTAATGGGACCAGTGTGTTATCTGGATCAGGGTAATGGGACCAGAGTGTTCTTTGAGTCAAGGTAATGGGACCAGTGTGTTATCTGGATCAGGGTAATGGGACCAGTGAGTTATCTGGATCAGGGTAATGGGACCAGTGTGTTATCTGGATCAGGGTAATGGGACCAGTGTGTTATCTGGATCAGGGTAATGGGACCAGAGTGCTCTTTGGGTCACATTAATGGTACCAGTGTGTTATCTGGATCATGGTAATGGGACCAGTGTGTTATCTGGATCAGGGTAATGGAACCAGTGTGTTATCTAGATCAGGGTAATGGGACCAGTGTGTTATCTGGATCAGGGTAATGGGACCAGTGTGATATCTGGATCACGGTAATGGACCAGTGTATTATCTGGATCAGGGTAATGGCACCAGTATGTAATCGGAATCAAGGTAATGGGACCAGTGTGTTATCTGGATCAGGTTAATGGGACCAGTGTCTTATCTGGATCAGGGTAATGGGACCAGGGTGTTATCTGGATCAGGGTAATGGGACCAGTGTGTTATCTGGATCAGGTTAATGGGACCAGAGTGTTCTTTGGGTCAAGGTAATGGGACCAGTGTGTTATCTGGATCAGGGTAATGGGACCAGTGTGTTATCTGGATCAGGGTAATGGGACCAGTGTGTTATCTGGATCAGGGTAAAGGGACCAGTGAGTTATCTGGATCAGGGTAATGGACCAGTGTGTTATCTGGATCAGGGTAATGGGACCAGTGTGTTATCTGGATCAGGGTAATGGACCAGTGTGTTATCTGGATCAGGGTAATGGGACAGTGTGTTATCTGGATCAGGGTAATGGGACCAGTGTGTTATCTGGATCAGGGTAATGGGACCAGTGAGTTATCTGGATCAGGGTAATGGGACCAGTGTGTTATCTGGATCAGGTAATGGGACCAGTGTG